>NC_056736.1:448282792-448517792 GCF_019279795.1 Protopterus annectens | reverse complement strand
TCTGCTCTGCCAGCAATCAACCCAAAAGTAAACTGCACCAAAATAACAAAAATCAGGTGGCTAGACTGTGATAAAGTGAGGCAAGCCGTAGCTACTACGGTTCCATATTCACAGATACTGCAACAAGTCCTGATACTACTAAAATAAGCAGACACCCAGAATGCTTCCCCCTTCTGCTCCGCAGTGTTGTACCTGTGAAACAGCAATGTAAACAAATAAAAAAACTGCAGGAAAATAAACTTCCAAATACAAATTGTACCTAGGTACTGTTGCAGTTGCCTTTTTAAATGTACTTTTTAGGTACAAGAAATTTCCCTAACCTTCCCCTCACGATCTGAGAGTCCCTCTTTCAAGCTCAGACAGCACTTGACTTCACTGACTAATTCGGTATTGGCTTGCATTTCTGTGTTAACAAATGATACTTCTAAAAACGAAGGGATACAAAAAAGATCAGTGTTTCATTACATACATCAGCTCTGAGACATAGAACATGCCATATTACAATTTTATTCAGGATAGTATGCACTCCATTGGTAAAAAGCATGCTGGATATGACATTGCAGAAAAGTTTCTTGGCTACAGCACTGTTCTGTCATGAAGTACTTCTCCAGAGAAACAAAGTCTGGCAATTATATGTCAAACAGCATGCTGTGTACTGCTTAACACTAGTTTGGATGGCAGTGACCCAAAACAAGTAAAATAATGGGAGCTGGCAGTTACAGAAAGAGTGCAATGATATGCTCTGCACCAACAAATAAAAAGTACACAACTGAATATATATATATATATATATATATATATATATATATATATATATATATCTCAGAAACACAAACCCAAAACGAGAGCTGAGGACCGTGCACAATGTGCATAAACTACTTTACCCAGTTCTTATACACAACCAAGGTTGGCGTCCGTAGATACAAGTGTAAAACAGCAACTTACTGCCTTTCAACTGATGAGCCCAGATAACTGCAACCAAACCAGGAGAAGCCTAGTATTCAAGGCGATAAGACACCCACTTCTTCAAAATAGCGATAAATAGCGATAAATCCAAAGTAATGCAATGACACCATTCGGTTCAGGTAAAAAACAGTATTTAATAGTAAGCGCTTTCACGGCTGAGAGAAGCCGCTTCTTCAGACAAACACAAGAGCGCCATTACAGCGCCAAATTTAAACAAAATTTTTTAAAATGCTGAAAACTCCTCCCACCAGCTTCGAAACCTTGGATCCTCTCAGATTTACAATGCTTTTTTAGTCGTTGCAATGCTTGCTTGATCATTGTTTATCATTCCAAAATATTTATCATTATAGCCTACGCTATGCATTTTTGCAGAAACTATGCACGCAACATTTTGTTAATAAGTGCTACATGCTTGATTTGAGTAGCGTTATAGCTGTAGGGTATAGTATTACTATATGTGCTCTTCATACGCCAGTTGATGTATCTGTTTTTAGTGTTTTTAGTCTTTATAGTTTATTTAGTTGGAATTGTGCATTGTCACTTTAAAATTTCTTTGGAAACTGGTGGGAGGAGATTTCAGTATTTGAAACATTTTGTTTAAATTTGGCGCTGTAATGGCGCTCTTGTGTTTGTCTGAAGAAGCGGCTTCAGTGAAGTGGAGGTCAGTGTAAAAAAGCAGACAGATTTACAAGCAAGAAATGTTGCTATGCATAAGCACTCATGTCCGAAGCGATCGCATTACAGAACGTATTGTAGGAGAAAATAAAAATGCCGGCTGTACTACGGCAAGTATATTAACCAGGTGCATCATTTTCTGCTTGTGTTGAGAAGGGCAAGCGCGACCCTCAGACTTAGTATCGGGTGAATGAATAAATGTGCTGTAGGGAAGTAATGAAACAGTTCTACTAGCTACTGGTAAGTGTTTGGTTGCATTAAGTCATTATAGACTACATAAAAAAATCAGACGTGATCAGTGCACAGCTTAACATATTTCTGGACCAAAAAACATACTTGCAAGGACAGGAGGAACTGAGATAACCACATACCTCTTGTAACGTTAAAAAAAAAAACTTCACTGAAAACACTTGTGGCATCAGAAGGTAAGGTAGCAATCCCTCTACAAAACAGACATGTCCAGAAACTGCACTCAATAGACTAGTTCCTACAGTAAATCAGCATCACATTTTATTGGCTGCAGAAGCCATAGCTAAAAGATCTCATGTATAGTTAATAAAGGGGCTGTTTACAGGGCGGAAGGACTTAAGGGAGGTGGTTCCTGGCCAGCAAGTGAGGAAAAAAAAGAAAAATGCGCGTGATCACCAAACGTTTCAAGCGCCCATACATCCTCTACAGCTCCGCGGGACTTTTTTATGCTTAAAGATGGCTTACAGTACTGGAGCTAAGAATGGCTACTGAAGAAATTGTAGAAAACTTTAACGGTAGCTTGAGGAGTGTAGGTGAGTGCTACATTCAAAATATGGGGAAAAAAGGACCTTGCAAATGAGAAAACAAGGAAAACAATATGTAGTGGTCTTTTAACTCATTCACTCTGGAGGAGCTCAGAAAATGCTGCCTGCTTACTTCCACCATAAGAACAACAGTGCAGCCTGAGCTCATTTTCAGAAAATCCATTTGTAATGCCATACAGAAAACAAATGTTCATAACTCTAAGTACAAGAGCTAGACTAAAAATGTACATGCGAAAGTTGTTCAGCAGACACTGAACTTTCCAACAGTGTAAATGATGATAGTGCATATCTAAGTCATTATTAAATATTTGCCAAGGAATGCTGACATTGTGCATATTTTTTACCTTTTTGGAAAAACAAAGCACAATATCGTGGTCTATCTGCCATGTAGACCCACCCATACGATTTGTATTTAATGTGTTTGTATGAATGTCAGCTTTAAAATGATACCTTAACCATTACTGTGTGATGCTCTTTTACGGAGATATTCACAGAAATATGATTAATATATTTCTCATAATTAATAAACAAAGCATATAATCTCATCACCTGTAACAGACAGAGGTGACATGTTAGTTTACAAGTTGTGTGGCTCAATGTCATCTTCAAAATGATGCATAATTTGTGCCATCACCATGCTCCCTTGCAAAGATATGGGCATAATGAAAAGTATTGGAAATGTATAATTTTCATAATCCTACAAGACAAACTATGATATCTGTACAGCGCACAGACAGTTCTTTTACCGTGTTGTAAGGAGTAATGCTGTCTTCAAAATGAGGTATTACTTGGCATATTGACATGTTCCCTTGCAAAGTTATTTACCAAAATATGAAAAAAAAATCATAATTTCCATAACCTAAATCCTAAACAAACTTTGACATCTGTACATGTGTACAACGTACAGACAGTTCTTTTACCATGTTGGAACTATTAATACAGTCTTCAAAAACGAGGTATTACTTGACACACTGACATGCTCCCTTGCATAGTTATTTACCAAAATATGAAAACAATTCATAATTTACATAATACAAGTCCTAAACAAACTGATATATGTACATGTGTGCAGCACAAGGCCATGTCTTTTACAACGTTGTAAGGACTAATACTGTCTTAAAAATTAGGTATTACTTAGCACATTGATATCTTTCCTTAGCTAAGTCATTCACTAAAATATGAAACAATATAATTTTCATAACCTTGGTCCTAAGAAGTACTTTTCCCATTTTGTAAGTACTAATACTGTTTTCAAAATGCGGTCTTAGTCAACATGTTATGTTCCCTAGCAAAATGATTTACCAAAAAATGAAAATTATAATTTTCATGGCCCAAGTCATATACAATTTGTGATATCTGTACATGTGTACAGCGCACAGATACACTTTTACCATTTTGCAAATACTGATACTGTTTTCAAAAAGCAGGTCTTATAAGTATGTTAACATCTTCCCTACCAGTCAGCTAAAATATGAAAAAATATAATAATCATAACCTGAGCTATAAATAAACTGAAATCTATACATATGTACAGTATACAAAGTTCTTTTACCATCTTCCAAGTACTAATACAGTCTTCAAAATGCAGTCATAGTCAACATGTTGAAATGATTCCTACCATAGCTACTTACCGAATTATAAAAACATATAATACATTTCATGACCTGAGTGAAACTGTGATAGCTGATGTCATCTTTCCCTACCAACCAGGAAAACCCTGACTATTAGAGTGGTTGTGGGTACAAATTGTGGTAAACAAAAACATTCTTGCTCTAGCCAAAATATTGTATGATTGGATACTGACAAGGGGATACAGAAAGGATACACAGAAAAAAAAGTAGGCTCAGGACTGCCACTCTACTAATGAAACCTGGACAGGTATGGGGCTTCAATGGCACTTGAGGGCACCTGAAGCGTCCCATATCAGTGCTGACTCCCCACTCAGACTGCTGATGCCAGCACTGTCTCATGATTTACTTCAGTGTCAGCAGTCTTCCTCACCTCAGCATTTTCCATTTCCATCTGTCCTTTCAGTAATGGATATAAGGAATCAAAGGGGGAACTAACCTAATGACTCTTGCCCTGACCTAAATACATTACTTTATCTGAAGGGATGGAGAGTGACAGGAGAGTAATTACAAAAAAATATGAAACATATAACCACAATAGATACCTTTATCTGTATCTTACAATAAAAATAATGGGAAAAAAGAAAAGAAAATTTGGGAGAGACTTCTGCATGACTCCTCAATGACAGAAACCAAAATCTGGCATGTGCATTCAACAATGTGATAATGACATCTAGTAATGTAAATAGCAGTGACAGCTGCTGAGGGTTTACCTGACAAGTGATAATGACTCAGTGTTGTATTCTAACTGCACACATTGTCGATTAATAATGAGATAATGACTTGCATTTCATTACTGCAAGGTTCATGATGCTCAGACAAAGGTGACAATTGCTGCACATAACCTGTTGAGCTTTTGCAGAGACGCTCATTACATTCCTGGTGCAGGTGTAATGCAAGACTGAGTCATTGCTATCTGTTAGAGAAAGACCAGCATACATTAATAAAAGTAGTAGGACACATTATTTTGCCTTTCCTCTCACCTAAATTCTACACATGACAAAGTCATGAATATTGCCCAAAATATATGGTTGCTCCATGCCATAATTAGTGTACAAGTAACATTTATCTCACTGACCATCTCGCTGATTAGAATCAAGCACACAAAGTCAGAAATATTGAAACTATCTGGTTGATCAATGTAAGAATTAGTCCAAAATAAAACTAACTTAGCTCACTGAACCATCCATCTGATTAGAATTAGATGCATAAGTGACAAAGGCAGAGATATTGTGCCAAATATTTGGTTGATCA
Organism: Protopterus annectens; assembly: GCF_019279795.1. Taxonomy (NCBI): domain Eukaryota; kingdom Metazoa; phylum Chordata; order Ceratodontiformes; family Protopteridae; genus Protopterus; species Protopterus annectens. The sequence goes on along the minus strand of NC_056736.1, from coordinate 448,512,475 downwards.
ATGCCGCAATTAGTGTAAAATCAGTAATAATATACTGGTGTCAATGGCTTCACTCTGACCCAGGGAACCCAGGTTCCATGAGTAGCCAGGGCATCTCCTGGAGATGGCTTGGAGAAGACAAGTGTGCCTATCCTGGAAAGGAGGGCTGATTCAGGGAGCATAGTGTCACAAACCCCATCAAAGTAGAGAATGCAAACACAGAAGTGACCTGGTATCTGCATTTCACTTGTAAATGCACAATTGCCTTTATTCATTATCTATATCTGTATTTCCCCTAATGATCTCTTCTGCAGCCTGTTCATGTATGCAAAAGCACTCCCCTGCCCACCAAATGAAACATTTCTCCCAACAATTCCTTCTGCGCTCTATGTATGCACAAGCACTCCTCTGACCACCAAATAAAATATTTCCCCCAACAATCCCTTCTGCAATCTGTCCGGTTATGTACAAGCACTCCTCTGACCATTAAGTGAGACATATCCAGTAACGATCCTTTCAGTAGTTTGTCCATGTATGTACATGGACTCCCCTGAGCACAAACAAACATTTCCACCACTGATCCCTTCTGCAGTCTGTCCAGGGATGCACAAGCACTCTCCTGACCACCAACTGAAACATTTTCCCCAGAGATTCCATCTGCAGTATATCTGGGAAAACATTTCCCTCACTGATCCTGTCTGTAGTCTGTCCAGGTGTGCACGAACATCCCACTGACAACCAAGTGAAACATTTCCTGAAACTATACCTTCTTCAGTCTGTCCAAGTGTGAATAAGCACTCTTCTGACCACCAATTGAACCATTCCCCCACCAATCTTGTTTGCAGTCTGTCTAGGTGTGCAGAAGAATGCTCTTGAACCCCCAATTATCCTCTCTGCAGTACGTCCAGGTATGCACAAGCACTCTGCTGACCAAATTACACATTTTTACCAAGCAGCCCTTCTGCAATCTCTCCAGGTATGCACAAGTACCCCCCTTACAATAAAATGAAACATTTTCCACCACACTCCCATATGTAGTCTGTCCGTTGTATGCACAACCACTCCCCTGACTACAAAATTAAACATTTCCTGTAAGGATCCTGTTTGCAGTGTGTCCATGTATGCACAAGCACTCCCTTGACCACTAAATGAAACATTTCCCCCAGCGATCCCGGTCTGTCTAGTTATGCATAATCACTGTCCTGACACCAAATTAACATTTCCCACACAGAACCCTTCTGCAGTTTGTCCAGGTGTTCACAATCACTCCCCTGACCACCAAATGAAACAATTCCTCTAGTGATACCTTCAGCAGTTTGTTCAGCTATGCACAACTTTTCCCCTAACCAGCAATGCATTTTCAGTCACTGGAACATATCACAACCAAAAATACATACAATGACTACTGTAAACTGGACTATCCCACTTCAACTGTAAGCTGAATATAAAACAGCTTATGTCTTGGATGACAGTAAAGGGCAGTGCACATTTGATATACCAAGGATAACTCCATTAAACTCTTAAAGATCTTTATAAAACTATTTTTAAAACTCTCCCCGTTTTTGAGTGCTCTTGAACATTGTACAAAACAATTAAAAAAAAAAAAGACAAAAATAAAACAAAATAAAAACAGCACAGTGGATCAGGATACATTGTGTGCTCATACAGTGACATACAGCAAATTAGACATGCCAAGACAAGCAAGCTAGTTGGGCATTAGCAATAAAAATCTTTACCAATGTTATAATTGAGCATACCTGCAAGTTACTATAATTTCAAGGAAAAAATACCTGAACAATGTAGTTATTTCAATCCATTTTCAAGGATTTAATAGTGTTATACCACCATAAAAAGGGATTACTGTTTATTCTCGTAAACTATATAATTTAAAGTTGCACCAATTTCTCCCATCCCTTCTCAAAAATATGCAATATCTGACATATGCACTATTTCTCCCTATGACACCGCTAAGTCATATTCCACCGTCATGTGCTCTAGGGCTAAAAGGAAAAAAGTTATACCTAGTTTCCAAATCCTTTATTTCAGAGTTGAGGGAAGATGGATGCTTAATGTGAATGAAGAGTTAAAATGTTCAAACACACACGGAAAGCTCACAACCGAAGGTGGATTGCAGTTATTATACAAAATAAACTGATTAGTTGTATATAATTCACTCCTGACTGAAAAAAGGTAGAAAACTTGCTTCAGCGTCACTGTGACACACAGCAAAATGCTCCTTAACTTTTCAACTTTATAGAAAGACAGAGAATGACAAGCAACATGGAGCACTTCTGAATACTGACTTTGAAGAAAAATAAACTGTAGTCAGCACATATCACCTTGCCTTTTCGTCTTTTCATAAAACGATCAGCATCTTTTTTTTTTTTTTTTTTTAAATATACATTTTATTTAAATAACACAGCGTGATTAAATGTGTGCATTTTCCAGGCATTTTCCCAGTTTTCTCTCATCTTACCTTGTCATACCAGGTCGCTAACGGTGTGCCATCCAAAAGCACTTTGGGGTCTAAATGTAGAAACTGCATGTTTGGGAAACCAGTAAGGAGTTTCAAACAAGGGCATTCAGTCTTGCGTTGCAAACAGGTCTGTTTTTTGAGACCTGTTAGGAAGTAGTAAATGGACCAGTCCTGATACAATCTGGCAGCCGTCTCTAGGGCGCAGATGACCAGTGGTTGACAGTTTCCATGGTCTCCAGAAACCTAACTGGGGGGGGTAACATGATTTTCATGTGATGTACAAGTCTACAGCCAGCTTTAAAAGTTCTGCTACTGCTTTCGCCACTCACTAGCACCACAGGTGGAGGGTAATGTATGAAGTCATAATAATATATGCAACGGCCTTAATAGGGTAAACCTACTGGTGAACAAAGACTAAACATTGCCAAAGCTGTTAAATAAAAGGCAGACAGTGCCTCAACTGAAACACTGGAACATCCACATTCTACAATAACAGACGGGTGAAGCAGATGTAGGTAAAAATGAGTACAAAAATGATTATGAAAAATAGTATTGTGAATTACATTTACCAGTCCAGCACCAGATACTGTAATAACTGCAAGTAGATATTGACATACACCTGACAGTACGAAGTTTACAAGGAACCACAACACTAATGAAATGTAATGTAATGAGGAAATATAGCAAGACAACAGCTTGATAAACTTGTAACTATCAAATCACAAGATATCCAGCAGCAGAAGGACTATGCCCATAGCAACGCATAAGCATAACATGCTTATTCAAAAAATAAAAAGTGAAGGCAGGTGAAAAGGGGGTAGCACGTGTAAAGTTAAACCAATGAACATCGCCTTGTAGAGATTTGTCTTACTGCGGTTACTTGACATTACAGAAGATTTTCTCAGAAAAGTGAAATATAAACATAAGGGAGCTCCACACTTAAATTAAGTTGAGAAGGTACCTGAAAAAGTTCCGGTACTTTTTCAACTTATTTTTTTAACAGTGGAGCTACAATATGGCTGTAAAGTTAGATGCGCTTGTGGAAGGGACTCTGATGCAACTGCTTACATTTACTAGTCTCACAGCGCTCTCGGATGCAAGCACACAGGCACTGTAAGACGGGACTCTGGGTTAATGAGTTAAAGGGCGTGGATGCTCCAGTCCTGAGAATGTCCTCTTTGGCTGCAATATCTAGTAACTATGAACTTATCAGTTTACCATCCATTCTCTATTGCAATATTACTAGCTTATCATTTTTTAATGTAAAATAGGCTATTCCCTCAAGGGCAACAGGCACTATTTGTAGATGAAACAATGAAATAAGAAGTTGCTTGCTAATAGCAATCTATTCATTAGTTACAGATCTCTAATGTGGAATTTAGATGGCTTTTACTTCTGCAGAGATTGTCCATACTTATCGATACTGGTGGATTGTAGAAGTCCGAGTAGACTTTTATGATGGAAATGTTCTGAATTGGACAGTTTTGTCATTATTGGTTCATGCATTTTGTTTCATTGCTTACTGGAAAAATGTTCAAAACAATAAATTTAAAACACCCTCTAACAACTGTACTGTATTACACAAGGAATATAATTTAATACAATCAGAAAAGTGTAACAAAGAACACATGTATGTTTCGTGTGCAAGGGGACTAGGATTTGAAAACAGCCCAAAGTTAATCTTTATCTGCCACTGGCCAGATGCATTTTCTTTGAATGTGGATTTTAATGTTTTAATGAATGTGAGTTTCAAGGGCAGAGAAGTTTTAATGCTAAGTCTATTTTCATTGTGAGACTGCATTGCGTTGTTCAGCAGATGTCTATTAGTGTTTGTGCTGTAAAATGTAAAATAAAACTTAAATGAAATCCAAATCATTGGAGAAGTAAAGCAGTATGCACATTGCAGTGCTTATGGTAAATGCGATGAAATAGCCAAGTAATGGGACACTGGAATGGCTGCAGGGGAGAGGAATGTGTATGAGGGGGGGCCCCATTCGACCATGATTTTGTAAGAGGGGAAGGGCATCAAACTCAAAGACAGGCCCAGGCGGCACAAACTGCAGCTACGCCACTAATCAGCAGGCCATGGAGAATGATTTTTGGGGGTCCTAGAAAACTATAATATTCTTTTGCTAAGATCAGAATACATCGCCCATCCAATTATCAAGGCTCCTTTTGAAGAGGGCCAAAGAGGCGCTCTGCTTGACATGTCTATTCCAGAGTCTGGGGAGTCTCTTGGTCAGGAACTTATCTCTCCAGCATGTTTTGTTCGTTGCGATGACAAGGTTTAGATCCCTGGAGCGTGTGCCTCTGAGGGACTGGGATTTCTTTAAGTGGAGCATGTCCAACAGCTCTAGGTGTGACATGGCTTGTATGTTAAGCAGAGATCGCCTCTGAGTAGACGATATGCGACAGAGTATAGCTGGAGTGTTTTTAGACAGTCAGCATAGGGCATCTTGCTTTAGGCCTGAGATTCTTTTAGTGAGGTATTTTTGTGGCCTTGCCAGTTGTTGCAGATGTCTTGAGAGGTACATACCAAACGAGGCGTTGTATTCTATAATGGGTCTAATGAGGGATGAGTACAGTGGGATAATGACCTTTTTTCTGGATGAAAAGCCCTTAGTGATGAGGTGTGCCACACAGAAGGATTTCCTGAATGTTGCGGCAATGTGGTTATCGAAGGTGAAACCACTGTCCACCTGTGTGTCCCTAAGTCTCATCACACTTTTGGTGTTTAGTGTACTGTTATCTATGTGGTAATTCACAGGTACATATTTTTTCCCTAAGGGGATAACTATACATTTCTTGGCATTGAGCTTGAGCCCATGGCTCTGGCACCAAGCATCTGTTTCTGTAAGGCCCCTTTGTAGAATACCTACATAATTTGGGGATTCAATAACTGCTCCCAGTTTGCAGTCATCTGCCAACTTTGTTAGCCAGAGTCCCTTAGTGTTGGCCTGTACTTCAGAGAAGTATATGCCAAACAAGAGCAGTCCCAGGACTGAACCCCAAAGTAATCCACTTGTCTGGAGCTGGATTTGGAGTTGGCTACTTTTACACTGTGGGTTCTGTCAGTAAGCCAGTTGGCAACCCATCGAGTGACGTTGGGATTAATGCCCAGCTTAGTAAATTTATCTATGATTCCACAGTGAGATGGTGTCGAAGGCCTTGGTGAGGTCCGGATAGGCTGTGTGGACCACCTTACCCTTGTCCACGGCTCTGGAGACTAATATGAAGAAGTCAATCAGGTTCAGGAGACAAGATCGGCCCTTCATGGACCCAAACTGAGTGGGGTCCAGTGTTTGAAGGTTGCCAATGTCTTTCTTTATAAGTTCCATGATAATACGTTCCATGGCCTTGCAGATCAGGCTCATCAGATTGATGGGGTGGTAGTTCCCGGGACCCAAGGTGGAACCCCCTTGTGGAGTGGGATAACTGTAGCTGTGCGCCACTTAGTGGGCACGAAGCCTGAGGTGAGGCTATGATTAAACATGACACTTAGGTGAGGTGCCAGTTCATTTTGTAGTTCATGTAGTACATAGCCTGGGATGTCGTCTGGTCCCATGGATGCTGTATTCTTAACTTTGGAGTGCGTTTTTTACCTGTGTGGCCATTATTACCGGCATCTGGCAATCTTTCGGTATTGAGATGGGCCGTTTAGGGGGTGAAGTTTGCACTGAATCGATCTGCCAGGATATTGGCAACATCCTTGGGATCAGTATATTTAATGCCATTCTGTTGTAGCTCAGAGCAGATCTGAGCATTGCCATTTTGAGTCTTGACATAGCTATAGAATGCCTTGTGGTTGTCGTTGGAATCTTTAGCAATTTTATTTTCATACCTCTACCTAGACTTTTCAATCTCACTTTATCCATTTCAAACGATGTGCCCACACTCATCACCATTGCTCCTCCCCAATCTCCCTTGCTTTCCTTACTCTTCTACACTTAACTTCCTTCCACACAATACACCATAATTTAAAACCTTTACTTACCACCTCAACCGCAAGTCCACCTACACCCAGCTACCACCTAATTCATCCAGGGATTACTGCATTATACAACCACTCCGTTACCAGACTTTAAACTAGTAACTGAAGCAAATACTAAGCTTAGCCTAACAACTCTATACAAACATCCCATACTTAAAAGAAAACTGCTAACCACAAATCTACCTCTCAATAAAGCAAAACTTCCCCTATGCGGGGACATCCACCCCAAACCCGGACTAAACAAATCCCACAACCCAACAAATCAATAAATCTCTCCCCATAGCAACCATTAAACATGCAAAGTATCATGAATATAATTCCAGACTTCCATGCCTGGATTTCACACAGAAGGACAAATATAACAGCAATCACAGAAACCTGGCTTAAACCATATATAAAAAAACAACACTCAATTTCTGCGACCTGGCTACTCCTGCTTAAGATACGATAGACTCTGTATATAAAAAAAAAAAAAGGTGGAGGTGTTGCATTAATTTACTCATTTCACATTAGTATGATATACCAACCCCACCCCTCAATTTGCATCTGCCGAAATTGTTGTAGCTTTCCTACAGCAGAATACTAGCAAAATGCTCTGCATTACTGGAATCTATATCCCACGAGGCAATAACATACCCATCCTAGAACAAATCCTTGCCTGGACTTCAAAAACATTTACCAGTGAGACAATTATCCTTGGAAATATCAACATACATTGGGCAGAAGACCAAAAAAAAAAAACCCTCAAAGATAAATCTATTCAATTATAACCAGCTTATCAATGAAGTAACTAAACCCAACAAAACAACTAGTGGTTCCCATCATAGACTGGATACTAGTCACATAACCAAAGTAGCTTCAGCAGGAACTCAACCTCAAACCATAACTGATCATCTCCCAGCATACATAATATGTGAATTCACCCTAGCCCTCAGCCAACACCCTTACAGACTAACTAGAAATATCTCCAATGTCGACCAAACTCTGACACCCTGGCACAAGTAAAATGGAGCATTTGCAAAGTCCTCCCACTAGATGAAGCTGTTGAATTCTTTAATTCAAACTTCTTAGATATCCAAAACAATCTAGTCCCTATACACAGCAAAGAATCAACAACAATGCTACCTGGCTTACTCATCCCACAAAACTGATGTCCAAGAGACAAATGTTGGAAGCTTTGGCAAAAAAACAAAAGACGCACAATACCTTCTACAATTCAAACAACTTCGCAATCAAGTAAAACGTGCAATACTAAAACACAATTCTATCCAACTAAAAATGCCATAAACAAAACCCTAAGAAATTCTAGAATACAATCTCTACTTAACTCAGGATCCAACAACCCCTGTCATGACCTAGACAAATCCCCCACAGAAACTGCCACAATATTCAACTCATATTTTATAGACTCCATTGGTAAACTTATAGGAAACGTCCCTCAAATAAGTATCACAGCACACTCACCAAATATAAACTGCATGCTAAACTTCACTTTCTCCCCATCCCTACCGCAACTATCCTGAAAGTACTCAAACTATGTACTAATGCACCTGATAACCTACCCCAACATACCTACAGATGTCAGCAAAGTCTACAGCTTATCTAGTTAACATACCTATCAACAGATCTCTCCAAGAACAGCAAGTACTCACTATATGGAAAAAAACTTATATTCTCCCACTACATAAAGGAGGGCCAAAACATAGATTTCACCAATTTCTGACCCATAGCAACCCTTTCCCCTCTATCCAAAATTCTAGGGGAAAAAAGTGTCCCAATCAACTTTTTTCCCCTCAAAAATGTTTTGTTTTTCAAATACAGTTGAAGAAATTCCCAGTATGTGTATAACAATCCAGTTACCAGAGTGCATCTGTTCAGTTATTGTAAAGTGTCAATAAGACTTTTTTCCATGGACTGTTAATAAATGGCTTAGGATGAATCTTTAATTCTTGAATTTTAATTTCCAACAATGCTGTGGTCTTCAGTAGGCTGTAGAAGTCTTCCAAAGTCAGTACTGTGTTTGTATTCCATCTTCTTCTTATACACGTCCTTGAGATTGCAAGTATTGTCCATACTAGATACATATTTGACTCATCCAAATGAGGACTTTCATACACATTTAATAATACTAGAGCTTTAGATAAGTTAAAAGATTCATTAAATAACGCTTGTAAACACATTTTAATACCATTCCAAAATGGCTTAATTTTAACAGTCAAAAAATGGGATTCCAATCTGCATTGTGCATTTGCTCACACCTCCAACATATTCCCTTTGTGGAAGAATTAATTTTGGTAATTCTGTCTGAAGTTAAGAATGCTCTGTGCAAACATTTCCAATTAAATTCTTTCCAGTATTGTGTAAATGATGTATGTTTTATTAATAAAATATTTGATTTAATTTCTTCAGTTAGTTATAATGAATGTCCTTTTGTTATAATTCCAATATGAGGATTTGGGTGATGTTTTATAATTTATCAATATCTTGTAAAACTTTAAAATACTATTTCCCATGTCATAATCATTATATGATTTCATAAAGCAAGACACCATGGCAGAGGCAAGAAATAAATAAAACCAGATGAAGCTTTATTAAAAACAGAAGTAAGCTCTTTCAAGCAAACATGCTCTTCATCAGACAATGAAAAACAGTTGAAAATCTACATTTAAACATACTGTTATCCAATCACATTCAGTAGTTTACCCTCCTTTTTCTCAAAACAGGTTTTAAAGGCACAGTTGCATTTAAATCAGGGCTCTTATCGGCCCCTAGTCTTATAATCCCACCTTGATTCACTGCACTCAGTTTCATTAATTAAATCCCCACCCCTTATATTTTTATGCATGCCCTGTAGCACCATAAACTTAAAAAAGTGGTCTGAACATTTTGAAATATGCAATGCTAGGGCATTTCGTACATCAGGATGTCTAATATCACACAAATGCCTGAAAATTCTCTTTCAGCATGCAGTTGGTCTTATGAACATAAAATGAACTACACTGTTGACCTGTAGCCAAATAAACTATATTCCTAGTTCTACAGTTGGCCTAACCCCTCAATGAATAGGTCCATCCTGTTCTAGTATGTACAAAAGAATTGTTGGTACAAATGTGGGTACAAGCCCTACAACCATGACATGGATATGTCCCTACATGTCCTGCTTTCATAACAGTTGATGCATTGGACATAGGTTCCTTGCACAGCATGTCCTTCAAATTTCTATTCCCTCTGAAAGTGAACTTAGGTCTATTCCCAACTATCACTGCTATTCTGTGATCCGAATGCAACACTTTCCAGTTGTGTTGTATGTCACAAATCCCCCCTATATCACTGCTGTATATGAGCAGTAATTGTCCTCGTGGAGGACCAAATCTATTGTGTCTATTATTAATACCTCCATTTGTACCCCTACGATACCATGGTTTAGCAGTCCCATCACGCTTGATTCTTATTTCTTCGAGGGACCTATCTATCAACTGTCTACGTTTACAGTGGCAGAGATTTCATTTGGAAGCATGCATAAAAAACAACATTGTACCCATGGGTTTATGTGTCTTGTGTATGCCTACACAGGGTGAGGTATACCCAGAGCTGCTTGCCAGATGGCAGGAGATAAATCTACAAACTAGTCTAGCATACATGAGACTGCTTATAGAATTTTCCGCTCTGGAGGAGAAACAATTGGCAAGTGATGCTGAGTCTCTGAAAAAGGACATAGAGCTTTGGTTTAAAGAACCACAGCAGTTAGTTTGTGTCAATGACCTACTTTACACGCTAGCGGCTTTTGACACCAGGCTACAGCGTGTGAAATTAAAGAAATTAGTACAGGATTTCAATGACTTTGTAACAGGATGCATCTTTGTTTTGCTACATGACACCAACGATGCACGGCAGAGTTTAGGCTCTACACAGAGTGGTAGGGAGCCTGCTTCTAACCAGCTACATGAGCAGCTGGTACAACAGCAACCAGCAAAACCTGCAAGTGACACAGGCATGACGCCAGAGAATTAAACGATAACGACAACACAGAATGATGGCTTCCCCATGTCGGTGTTGCCGACACAGGGGGGTGTAGCATCTATCAGCCAAGGAAGCTCCTATATTATTGGGAGCCAGACAGAGTTTTCAAAGTATAAATTTTCCGATGTTAACCAGCTCCTGTGAAAAAGAACTCACAGAAAAGGAGCTTTGCCCTATCACAGGGACCAAAAAGACGCAGAGTTTCACAATTACTTTGGACACTACTGATACTACTAATATTGAATATAATTTGTCTAATGTCCAGTTATCGGCTGTGCAACTTTCGGTGTTGAATAAGGGTTTGACGTTTGTTCCAGATAACATGTCTGAGTACAGTCAGGTAATTATTGATGTCATGTGTTTTGCAAGAAATATTTCTTTGAAAAACATGTTTAGTGATAGGGCTTGTGACTTAGTCACAGTTGAAAAAACCTAGTGATTTCATACAGATTAATAATCCTATGGTTACTACTTTTGTTAGAATGTGTCAGAGACTAAGCAGTATGTGCAGGATAAACAGACGTAGATACCATAATTTAACACAAGAGCAACGCACTGCCTTAGAGCAGTTGCAGCAGGATGATCGGATTGTAATTAAATCAGCTAAGGGAGGGGCCATTGTTATTTTAAATAAGAATGATTATTGTGACAAACTTTGTTTGTTGTTGAGTGATACATCTACCTTTGTACCTCTATCTCCTGTGATGGTAAACTCTTTTAAAAGTAAAATCAGGACCCGGTTAATGAACATGTTGAAGAGTGGTTTGTTAGTGCAATCCCAATATGAATTTCTTCACATCAAACATCCAAGGATTCCTGAGTTTAAGGGTTTACCCAAGTTGCATAAAGATGGCTCCAACCCTCCCCTGAGAGGAATTGTCTCGGGGAGGGGTTGGGTCACTGAAAATGTGTCCATTTGGGTTAAGGCTGGTGGTTGAGCTATACCCCCAGGATTTTAAGAGATACAGCACATTTTTTAACTAGTTTGTCTTGTTATATGGAGAGTTCCAGCTGTTCAGATTATGTTTTTTACTTTGGATGTGAAAAATTTGTTTACTGTGCTTGACAATGACTATGGGCTTAAAGCCATAGAACATGTTTTGGCAAACAAAGCACAGTTGGATGATGTCAGCAATGAAAGAGTTTGTAGATTGCTGGCTTTGATACTTGAGCATAACATTTTTACCTGCCAAGGGCATTACTAGACAGGCACAGGGTATTGCCATGGGCACACCCTGTGCTAATTCTTATGCTAACTTTGTATTAGCCTTTTGGGAGGAGGAGGTGATCTTTCAACACACGCATCCTTGGTCTGGCAAATTGGGACATTATGTCCGTTTTGTCAAAGTTTTCTTTTTGTGGAAGGGCACAGTTGAGCAATTATTTTTCATTTGTGGGTTATCTTGAAGACACCACAGTTTTTTTTTAGATTCACTGTTAATTCTTCGACGTTTGACATTGATTATTTGGACATACATTTAGAGAAAGATACATTAGGTAAGATAGATACTATGTAATACAGGAAGCAATGTTGGAAGAATAGTTTGCTCTCTTTTGACAGCATGCATCCTAGACATACCTTCACGACAGGCTCATAGGATTTCTCGACTTTGTACTAAAGAGGAATGCTTTGACATCGAGACAGATGTCCTTATGGGCAACCTTGTAGAAAGAGGGTATAGTAAACAGCTGATAGATAGGTCCGTCAAAGAAATAAGAATCAAGCGTGATGGGACTGCTAAACCATGGTATCATAGGGGTAAAAATGGAGGTATTAATAGACAACAGAGTTGGTCCACCACGATGACAATTACTGCTCACATACAGCAGTGATATAGGGGGGATTTGTGACATTATACAATGCAACTGGAAAGTGTTAAATCAGATCACAGAATAGCAGCAATAGTTGGGGATAGACGTCAGTTCACTTTCAGAAGGAATAGAAATTTTAAGGACATGCTCAGCAAGGAACTTATGTCCAATGTATCAACTATTATGAAAACAAGACGTGTAGGGACATATCCATGCCATGGTTGTAGGGCTTGCACCTACATTTGCACCAACAATTATTTCGTACAGCCTAGAACAGGATGGACCTATTCATTGAGGGGTTATGCCAACTGTAGAACTAGGAATACAGTTTATCTGGCTACATGTCAACAGTGTAGTTCATTTTATGTTGGTAAGACCAACTGCATACTGAAAGAGTATTTTTGGGCATTTGTATGATATTAGACATCATATGCTGTACGAAATGCCCTAGCATTGCATATTTCAGAATGTTCAGACCACTTTTTTAAGTTTATGGTGCTACAGGTCATGCATAAAAATATAAGGGGTGGGGATTTAATTAATGAAACTGAGTGCAGTGAATCAAGGTGGATTATAAGACTAGGGGCCAAGAGCCCTGGTTTAAATGTAACTGTGCCTTTAAAACCTGTTTTGAGGAAAAAGGAGGGCAAACTACTGAATGTGATTGGATAACAATATGTTTAAATGTAGATTTTTAACTGTTTTTCATTGTCTGATGAAGGGCATGTTTGACTGAAAGCGCTTACTTCTGTTTTTAATAAAACTTCAACTGGTTTTATTTCTTGCCTCTGCCGTGGTGTATTTTGCCATTTAGACGTTTTTTTGGATTTCCTCCATTTTGGCATAAAGACTTTGGTGCAGGACTTCAGTTTTTTGGATGATTTCATACAGGTATTTCATAAGTTTAGATATTTCTTAAATTAATTACTAATTATTCTGCATAACTCTTGCGAATAAGTCAGAATGCTTTGCATAGTTAGCCAATCTTAAGGAATTTTGTATGTTTCTATTGTTTGCATATCCAAAACTTTTAGGTATTTGATACATTGAAACCAACAAACAAATCTTTTCTGTTCCCAGGAATTCTCTGTATATTTTATGTGGATGGATCTTTGTAACTATGAATGGTGTTAAAAGATCAATCCAAATTTTTAAATCTGTATTTGCATGAATACTTTTTATAAATGAGTCAATGTAATAATCATACGAGTTTTAGTGGGCTTAGTTATGCTATATTGCATACTAATGCATATGTGCCATGGCAAATAGTTTTTATCTGTTATTTGAATTTTTTTTTTTTTTTTGTAAATCAAATTAATTTATTTATATTACAAGTTGGTAATGCTTTCCAATTTGCAGAATAATTTGGACTTGTCCAATCGGAGATTGTTTTAGATACTGATGCTTTTATATATGTTTCTAAATCAGGAAAGTTTAATCCTCCCCATTTCTATGGTCTGATATGATATATTAAAGAGATTTTGTTTCTTTTGGGAAACCATAAACATTTTATTAGGCACAAGTTTATTTCTGTGTGTATATTCCTTTCTGGTAACAGTTGTATTGCCATAGCTATATATAGAATCTTGGGTAGTAAAACCATTTTTATTAACTGCAGTCTATCTTCAAATGTTAATATTATTTTGTTCCATTTTTCCACAGAGATTTTAACTGTATTGATATTATTGTAGTTTTCTGAGACCAATTGATTATCCTTGCATAACTCAATTCCTAGATATTTTAGGGAAGATTCTTGTTTCTCTAATGTGATTCCAATTTGTCTACAATTTTTTTATTTAAAAATAAAATTTTGATTGAAATGGATTCCTGAAGCCCTGTAAAATGTGTCAATTAAAATGTCTAATTCTTCTAATGTCTCTTTTGTATTGGACAATGTTAATGTCATCAGCAAAGAGCATTCCTTTAGAATTGTACTGTTCATAAACATCTACTTCCTTTGATTTTTGTATTATGTATTGAATCTGCCAATATTTCAATAGCCAAAGCAAACAGAATCAGTGACATGGGACACCCCTGTTTAGTACGCTTTGTTATATGTATAGATTCAGAGGTGAAAGGACCTAACTTAACAAACGCTAAATTATTTGTATATATATTCTTTAGTAGATGAACAAAGGAAGGAAGAAATTCAAATACCAGAATTTCAGATAAATAGTCCCAATTTAGGGACTCAAAGGCTTTCTCTATATCTAAGCCTATTATGTGTGTTTCTTTATTTTCTTTAACAATCTATAAGAGAAATTATCCTTTTAATATTGCCATGTGTGTCTCTGATATTTAAATCCAGTTTGATCATTGTTTTGGATAGTGGTATTTTCATTCTGTTAGTTAATATTGTCAAATACCTTATAGTCATTATTTAATAATGATATAGGTCTATATGAGGTACAGAGGTTTGGGGATTTGTTTTCCTTTAGGATTGGTGTGATTAAGGAATATCTCCAAAAGGGTGGTATTAAAGCTTGTGACTGAATTTCTAATAGAGTTTTCTGGAAGAGGGATACTATCTTTGAAGGAAAAAGTTTATATATTTCCATAACTATATCTATTCCTGAAGCTTTATTATTTTTACCCTCTTTTATTGTATCTGTAATTTCTTTGTAGGATATGGGTGCTTGCAGATCTAGTTTTAATTTTTCTTTTTTAATATTACAACATTTTTCATCTTTAATTGATAAATATGTATATTTTATTTTTGGAAATGTTCCATACAGTGATTTCTATAGGCATCAAGAATGTCACTTGTATCAGAGACATTTTCCCCTTTCTTTTCATGGAAGATACTTTTAATGTTATTAGCTTTTGAATGTATTTTGATTCTTGTGGATGAACTATGTAGATATTTGGGAGAAATGGCCAGGGTATTAATTTTTAGTTTTTCTAAAGCTAACTAGTTTTGTGTTAGAATTTCATTGCATTTATTGTTTAATATTTCTACTTTCTTTTTCATCTCCAAATGATTTTGATTTTTTTCAGCTTTTACTGACAAAAGTTTGGACTGTAGATCTAATAATTCAGAATCCCATTCTCTGATTTTTTTTATACAAGTTAGGGTTTTACCATATATGTAAGCTTTTAATGAGTCTCATATTTTATTTATCTCTGCGGTGTAATTAATATCTAAGAACTGTAATTCAGATAATAACCAGGGTTTGAACGCTTTAATTTTAGTTATATATGTTGGAATTCTGGAGTTAAAGAGTAATGGTTTGTACCCATTTTGAAGTTTTAGTATCTATGAATTGTGGTCTGAAAAGGGGCAGAGAGTGATTGAGAAATTAATACTTTTAGAGTTCTCAGATAGAGCGTCTTCTGCATGGAGACATGCATGAATGGGCGTACCTTCGTTGAAGGTTGTGCATCAGGCCTGGCAAGCCGGTACGTAAAAATCAACGGCCAATCATTAGCGGACCGGAGTTCCGCTGTGGCGACCCCTAACCGGGAAAAGCCGAAAGACACAGAGTGTAAGTCATGGGCAGCAAATATTTTACCTATTCTAGTTTGGGTACCAATCTGTGATCTCGATGGGAAAACAACAAAGATTTTTCTTTAAATATGAAAGCATCTACAAGATGAAATTATTCTACCCACTTGTTTAAAGCATTTGATACAGCAGATGTACATAGCAGTCTTTTATTTGTAGTTTCAGAGATATCAAATATACAGCTACAATCTCCTAATACTAAGTTGCCTTCGTAATTATTGGAAATTAAATCCAAGTGTTTAACAGTTCCTGATCCAGTGCCTGGGACCCATTATAGATTGGCTAGGGTCCATATTCTATTGTATTTAATTATTACTAATGCCATTCGGGCCTTCGTTATCTTCATACTTCTAAATAATTTCCGGGCTAATCACATTCGTTTTTCATAAAATTGTTACCCCTTTTGTCTGTCTTATAAGTGGATTGCACCAATATCACATATTCCTTAGGATTCCATTTATAATTGCCATTTGTTTTGAAATTAGTTTCTTGAAGGAAGACAATTTGTGCTTTGCTCAGTTTTAAATATTTCAGTAGATTTGATCTCTTCCTAGGATTGTTTAAGCCATTGGTATTTAAAGATAATGTTAAATCCATCAAGTTATTTAGACTATGTATTTTTTGTTTTATTGTGACTATTAAACATTTTCCTCTGATAACTATAAAGTATATGTTTGAGCTTTTAAAAGAAATTATCAGTTTTATGTGTTTACCAATAAAGTAATGTTTTGCCAAAAAAACAGACTCTGCAGATACCAATAAAGGCTGTCCCTCCTTAGAGCTCTTCTATTCAGAAGAGTATAAATTCCAAATAACTCCACAGTCAAGCTCCAGCGGCACAAATTGATTAAACAAACAAAACAGTAAAATAGTAAAACAGCAGATTAAGCTCTTTCATCTCCACTCAGGAGACTTCATCAGAATCATCTGCTAAAAGTAACCATACACTTTATATTTATTTTTTATTTTATTTTACATTTGTTGACCGGGATAGTCCAACTGGATACATGTCCATTTTCAGTGGAGGCCCAGGGGAGAAAAGCTCCACAGTAAACAATTTTATAACATAAATCTAGGAAGAGGAGTTTACCGGTCTGACTGGTACTACATGAAAAAAAAAAATCACACAAATAATTTTACACAAGTTGTAAGGCTTATAAAACACAATTCTATTAATTTCTGAAAGAGTTAGTACACAACATGGTGATAGGATTAGTCTGGTTTGGAACAAGGACATAGTCAGTGTGACATGGTTGGCAAACAGTCACCAGCTGAATTTTTGGTTTTGACAATTTACACTAGTGGCTTGTTAGAGGAGCAAAGTGGTCTTGGGTTACTGCAGGGTTTGATACGTTTTTTTTTAAGTGCAGGTGTACTGTCAGGCTGGTTGAGTACTTTATGTGCCACTAATAGTTGGTTAAACTGAAATAGGCATGGCAGTTCTAACCATCCTAGGTGGTTCAGGTTTTTACAGTGATGTGTCTTGCATGGCATGCCAGTGGCGAATCGGGCAATGTGATTATAACAGCTAGACAGTTTATTCAGTTCTGTTTTGCCTACGTTTGTGAATAAAGGGGAAGCATAGAGGAGAGTTGAAAGAAGGTGAGAGTGCAATGGCTGTTTTAGCGGGTAGGGTTAGGAAAGTTTTAATCTTGTAGAGTGAGCCGAGATTTTTGTTGATGGTTTTAACAGCCTGATTAACATGCATGTCAAATTTGAGATAGTTATCTATGGTAATGCCTAGCAGCTTTGTGTACATATCTGGGGAGATTATGGTACCATTCTTAGATTTTATGGAGAAGGATGGTATGGTAGATCTTCGATTAGGGGAAAACAGCAGTAATTTAGTTTTATTTGGGTTTAGGATCAGGTGACGATTTGTTAGCCAATTTTCGACTGTATTGAAGGTGGTTTGGGACAGTCTTTGTAGATCAGACTGGGAAGTAGCAGAGCAGATAAGGGCGGAGTCATTGGAATATTGGATGCATTTTGCATCTGGGATGACTGTATAGAGGTTACTGATAAATGTTAAAAATAGGAGAGGTCCAAGTATAGAGCCCTGGGGAACCCCCAGGGTGTTGGGTAGGAAGTTAGAAATGTTATTTTGCCATAGGACGGCCTGTTGTCTGACAATCAAATAGGATTGGAACCACTGCAGAGCTTGAGTATCTAAGTCCATAGTCTTTAGTGTGTAAATTAGTAGTTGGTGATCCACCATATCAAAAGCTTTGGAGAGATCCAAGAATAGGGCAGAGGATATTTTATTACTGTTGTGATTGTTTATGACATCAGAGAAGGCAAGGAGGGATGTGGTGGTACTATGATGTGGCCTGAACCCATGCTGGGAGCTGGCTAGGAGGTTGTTTTGTGTCAGGTATTGTAGCAGTTGATTATGAATGCACTTTTCCATGATTTTGGCTAGAGGTGACAAAATGGCTATGGGGCGGAAATTAGACAGCTCGGTAGAGCTGCCACCTTTATGGAGTGGTATGACATGGGCAATTTTCCAGATTGTGGGGATAGAAGCTTCTGCTATGGTTCAGTTGATTAGTATGGAAATGGAATATGCTATTGCATTTGCAG
This sequence comes from Protopterus annectens, assembly GCF_019279795.1. Taxonomy (NCBI): domain Eukaryota; kingdom Metazoa; phylum Chordata; order Ceratodontiformes; family Protopteridae; genus Protopterus; species Protopterus annectens. Next base: position 448,494,109 of record NC_056736.1, on the reverse strand, counting down.
TTTTGTGCAGATATTCAGCAGGCAGAAAATCAGCAGCTAGGGTGGTTGGCTTTAGTTTTTTTTATTAGATTTCGAATATGTGCTGTAGCAACTGGGTGAAAGCTAAAGGAAGGTTGCCTGCTGGGAATGGTGTTAGAGCTGCAGTGGCTTGGGGGTAGCTGGTTAGCAAGGGACTGGATGGTCTCAGTAAAGAAGCTATTAAAGGTATTTGCTACATCATCAGGTTATCAGTACAGTTTGCAGGGGTTGGAGTGGAGGTATGTCCTAGACGCAGCAGTTTGTTTAGGCCTGCCCCAAATTTTTGAGGGTTAGCTTGATTTTTCTGTTGCAAGTGATAATAGTAGTTCTTTTTATCAAGTAGGATGGACTATTTGGTAAATATTCCTTAGTTGCCGATACCCTTGATCTGGGGGAGCTTTTGTGGTACACCATAGGGCCCACGTCTTGTTTCTTTCAGTTTGACTTTAGTATCTTTGGATAGCCATGGTGCTATTTTTGTTTTGGATCGAATGGAGCAAGCAGGGGCGTGAGAACTAAGGATAGTTAGAAATTTGTGATTGAAGTGAGCAACTGCTTCGTCTAGGGGTAAATATTTTAGTATAGACCAATTGCACGATGCAAGTTCATCTTGGAATTTTGTAGGGATGAAATTCTTATGGTTTCTTACTGCTTTTGTGGTAGGCTGATGGGGGTTAGTGACCTTGTGTCTCAGTATAAAGGTAAGAGTGGTCGCTTAGGTCATCGGGCAGGGTCCCAGTTTTATACAGTTGGGTGGGACTGTAAGTATCCAGTCCAAAATGCTTTCTTTGTGAGATGGTGGGGAAGGATATAACCTGTGTGAACCCAGATAGGTTTATATGGGTGGTTGGAGAGTGATCAGAGCAGGTGTTCCAGTCTATGTTAAAATCCAAGTACCATGGTTTCTTGGGGGTGGGTATAGATAGCCAATGGAGTATGTTTTCTAGGGTGGAAACATTATTCACAGGGGGAATGTACAGACAGACAATATTTAGTTTAGTTTTTGTTTTTATTGATTTGCAGTTTAGTGGAGAGAATTTCTGCATTGTTAATTAGGGGTGGTGAGGGTTGGATAGATATATTTAGTGTCTCTTTAAATATAGATACTCCATCCCCTTTTCTAAAGGTACGATCAAGCCTGAGTATGTTGTAACCAGGTGGTAGTAGTTCATTGTCATGGGTGGAGGGATTTAGCCATGTGTCAGTTAGGCAGAGTATGTCAGGTGAGTGGAAAGCTATGAGAGCATGCAAATTATGCACTTCATTATTTATGTTTCTAATGTTTAGGTGAAATGTCAGGAGGGAGTTGGGGGTCCTAATTAACAACAGAGTTTTGTTTGGGCTAGAAGAGCAAGTTAAGGGACTATCAGGAGTTGGTGGTCCTGGGTTTGGGTGGATATCACCGTCTGTTATAAGGTTGTAATGACATTCTTTTATGAGCTTCAGGAATTTAGTAATTAGCTTTTGATATTGTTTGTATTTGGAACTTGTATATGTGGAAGTAATGGGATGATAGTATGGATAGGGTAAGGAGCTAGATTTTGGGCAAAATTTTAGGTGCTCTGCAGTGTTGGTGATATAGTAGTGGAGGGTTTAGGAGTCAGGGTAGTGAAATCCTGGAGATACGGTGAGGAGATACAGTATAAGCATAAGGGGTAGTAATGAGTAATATAACATTGTAAACAGTAGCTAATCTGGTTGGGAGTAGGGAATATATAGGTAGATTAAAGTGACAATAGGACCCTAAGACTGAAGAAGAGAAAGTAGTGGGAGGTAATGGGCTGTACTCTCTTGTGGAAGGCACTGTTAATTGGCTGTAACCTGAAGGGTGTGGTTATCTTGTTATAAAAGTAGCAGCACAAGGGGCGGGTGGGGCACGGAGCTGGAGCGGGGCTACACCAGTTTAAGCACTACTTCTCACAGCCTACAAAAGTTGTAAGTAACTGGGATAAAATGTAATCTATGCACACCAGGAGTTATTCTATATTCCCTATAGTCTACCAGCTTGGATTTGTAAAAATGGGGTTTTACTTATCCTTGTACCTGGCTACTATTTTCACTTTGCCAATTGTTTATAAAAACTAGAACAGCTAGCAGTGCACCAGACACAGGAGTCGCCTTCTATATTTAGCGCTAGGCATTAAATTAACATTAACCTTGTCAGTGAATTTTTCTTTATGAAACGAGTAGCAGGACGGAGCAGTAATGTGTCCGTTATGGTTCTAGTCAGGGTGGGCTCATTCTACCGCTGCTGGCCTTACAGGAAGGGATCAGTACTCATGGGATTTCACCATGCCACGAGCAGCTTACTGGGTCCAGATGCATGTAGATTTTTTTATATACCACATCATTGCTTTTCATTGGTCAACCAATTAATTAAATAAATTAATAAATTAGCTTATGTTAAATCAAATGCTTTAGCAATGTTATAATTCATAATATATAAAACATAACATAAAAAACACATTAAATACAACCTATAAATGTAAATGTCAGTATAAATATAAGTTAAAACCTATAAAAACCCGTGTATTAGTTAATACTAAAAAATGATGAAAATGTGCAAATGTAAAAATGTATAACCTTGAAATTAAAATTAAAACTTTTAAGTGCAGACCAAAAATACATTTTGTGTGCAAACCAAAACCGTAATACCATGCATGGTTATTGGGGGAAAACCACTTCCAAATTCCTAAAGAAATACATATTAAATATTGTTATGAAAGATTACATATATAATTCAATGTTGTTGTTTGTCTCTTCGGCTTTTCCCGGTTAGGGGTCGCCACAGCGGAACTCCGGGTCCACTAATGATTGGCAGTAGATTTTTTTTTATGGTGCCGAGTTGCCAGCCCGACGCCCAACCTTCAACAAAAGCACTCCCATTCACGCATGTCTTTCGAATGCCACACGACCGCGGGGAGGACATGCAGACTCCGCATAGAAGGCACTTCAGCCGAGAATCGAACAGGAGAACCTCTTGCTCTGAAGCAACACTATCGCTGTACCACCGCGGCTTACATATATAATTCAATAAACAATTAAATTATTAATATTGCACTATACAGTAAAATATTAAAATGTTAAAAATATTGTATTGTTATTAACAGTAATGTGAGGGAATGGAGCAGTATACACACTTGTATATTTGTGTATTTACTGATGTTCTGTCCTTTCAATGGTGGGGGGTCCGACCTTCTAGGGTTAGCTGATCGTAGTTTTAAAGCAGGGGTGATAGAAATATGGTCCATTCAGGTCAAGACTATTACACGCATCAAGCCTTAACAAATCATTTCCCAAAATTCCAGTCGGGTCTCCCAATCACCCCCTCTCTCGCTTTAACTTCCGCTAGCACCCAAAATTTATAGTTTGCTTTCTTACAGGTCAAAGGTTGTCTGTATAAGGCATTATTTTCATTCTTCCTACTAATATCATGTATATGCTCATATACATAACCTTAGGTTACGCTCCGTCTTTCCAATATAATATGCCCAACAAACCTTGCAGTACACTAAATACACCACTCCTTCGGTATAACAACTGGAATAAGTTTTGCCACTAATTTTATAACCAATACTGGCTATATCCAAATCTTTTGTTCCAGCTATGAAGGGACACTGGGAACACCTTCCACACACAAGTCCCAAGTTTTAGACACCCCCCCCCCCCCCCCGGTGGTCCTCTTTCTTCTCCAGTACGTTCTTTAAATTAAAATTTCTTTTAAAACTATCTCAAGGGTTTTGAAAAAAATCCACTCTTTTTGGCATCGGACTAAACACATCCCAAGTATCATTTATACATTTTTTAACCCAACCTATGTCGGTGTAATATGTCAATGTCAAATAAGGGCGTTGGGTTGTAATTTGTTCCGTATTTCCCAAAATGTTCTTGGCTCCAATAATCTCTCCACTGGTCAGTAATGGTAAATAAGTTGTTCCCCATCCTTCCACCATGCATCTTTTTATGGGCTCAATCACTTTGTCGGGATATCCCATTTCACCAAACAGTGTAAACAATCTCAATTTCTTTCATAAATTCCATTTTATCTGATGGCATTCTTGCTATTCTAACCATTTGCCCCTTTATAATATTCTTAAGGTTATATGCTAGAGGAAGTTAAACAAAGCGAGAGAGGGGGTGACTGGGAGACCCAATTGGAATTTCAGGAAATGATTTGGCAGTTAAGGCTTGATGCGTGTAATAATCTTGACCTGAATGACTATTTCTATCACCCCTGCTTTAAAACTACTATCAGCTAACCCCAAAAGGTCAGAACCCTAAGTAAATACACTATTGAAAGGACAGATCAGTAAATATACAAGTGTGTATACTGATCCATTCTCCCACATTACTGTTAATAACAATACAATATTTTTAACTAACATTTTAATATTTTACTGTATAGTGCAATATTAATTTACTGAATTATATATGTACATTTTCGTAATATTTATATTATTTCTTTAGGAATTTGGAAGTGTCCCCCCAATAACAATGCATGGTATTACGGTTTTGGTTTGCACACTAAATGTATTTTTGGTCTGCACTTAAAAGTTTTAATTTTAATTTCAAGGTTGTACGTTTTCACAGTTGCACATTTTCATCATTTTTTAAGATCAGATAATGCACAGGTTTTTATAGGTTCTAACTTATATTTATACCATTTACATTTATATGTTGTAATTAATGTGTTTTATATATTGTTTTATATACTATGAATTATAACATTGCTAAAGCATTTGATTTGACATAAGCTAATTTATTTAATTGGTTGACCAATGAAAACCAATGATGTGGTATATTAAGTGTATGGTCACTTTTAGCAGATGATTCTGATGAAGTCTCCCAAGTGGAGATGAAAGCGCTTAATCTGCTGTTTTACTATTTTACTGTTTTGTTTGTTTAATAAATAATCAATTCCTGCTGCTGGAGCTTGCCGGTGGAGTTATTTGGAGTTTATAATCTTCTGAATAGAAGAGGCTAAGGACGGACAGCCTTTATTGGTATCTGCAGAGTCTTTTTTTGGTTTTATGATTCGTGGAGTGCCATTGTGGATTACTAGTCTTGTTTTCTGACATGGTTTAGTAACGAGGAGTCCCCCACTGCAATGGATAGCAGTTCTTTGAACAAACTTATCAGGGTTATTCAAACCCATTCACAGGCGAGTATGCAATTACCAGATACGGGAACTGTTATTCCCTGTGTGCAGAGCAAACTCAAACGGACATCCGAAGCCGTGATGTCAGACACCGGAGATGAGAGGTCGGCTATACCCAGGAGGAAAGATGGAACCCAGTGGAACTCAATGGGAGCTAACGGCTCTAATTTTTGGCCGTCTAGGAGCCAAAACCAAAGAAGGGATGGCGAAAATGATTCGGGGCACCTAAATGCATATGCCCAAGTGGACTTTTACCAGTGGCTGGATGAATCGTTCGTGCAAGCAGAGAGGGAAGGAGGAAGAAATTGGAAAGAAAATACAACCTATAATGACAAATGTAAGACTTTAAAAGCTCAGTTATCCTGATATAAAGCATTAGCTTTAGATAAAAAGAAGTTGTGTACTCACCATAACGTTCCATGTGAGTTATCTCGCCTTTACTCTCACTGATGGGTTCAGAGCCGATCCTTGGCTTCGACACGGCCTATAGCAAAGCTCAAGGTTTGCCAGTAGCTCGAGACCAAGCCCCTTATCCCATGATGCACTGCTGGAATTACCTCAGATCTTGTTTGCTGCATGTATATATACCCCTGTAAGGGGAGCACTCCCCAAAAAGTAGTAGTATTGAACAACCAGGATGATACTAGCCTCTAGGTCAACTGTCAGCCAGGAGGGGGATGGAGGGAGGGACGTGAGAATAAACGCGAGATAAACAACTCACATGGAACGTTATGGTGAGTACATAACTTCTTTATGTGAAGTTGTTAAATCTTGCCATTTATTCTCACTGATGGGTAGCGTCCCCAGCGCCCGCAATCCTGGGTGGCTCACGGGAGTACACTTTTCAGGACCATGGAACCAAAAGAAGACCTGTCCCTGGAAGCCTTATCTACTTTGTAATGAGTGATAAAGGTATGAGTCTTAGACCAAGTGGCTGCAGCACAAATGTTATCAAGGGGCAATTTCGCCTGAAAAGCAGAAGACGTAGAAACTGTGTTAGCATTTGCATGAACAAATGAGATACAATCCAATAACCATTTTGATACGGTTGTTTTAGCCACTGGTCTACCTTTTCTGGCCTCCGAACAGGATACGAAGAGTTGATCTGATTTTCTAATATCCTTAGTTCTATCAAGATAAAATCTGAGCCGTCTTTCTCCACAGGACTCAGATGGATGGGATATCATGATAAGACAGATGTTATGCCTATACTACCTGTTAAAATTCAGCATTTGGGGTTTTCATTTTGTACAGCAATATACCTATCGTTTTTCTTTTCTGGTACATACTGACACGTATGTATATAGGTTATGATTTTTTTAACCATTGATTTATTAAGGCTCGATCATAGCTTAATATTTGTGGTATTTGAATATTTTCTTTTTATTTCTGTTATACTTATCAAAATAAATAAAATGTGTTTTGAAAAAAAAAAATCTGAGCCGTCTATGTATGTCAGGTTTGTGCATGTATTCCAATTGGTTGGAATGGTTGGGAAAAAAGACTGGCAACTCAATGACCAGATTGATATTGGACTCGGAACAGGCTTGAAACACGATGAACATGGAGGGGTTTGTCCTGAGATACACTCTATCAGCATGGAAAATCATGCAAGGAGGTCTGATAGATAATGCTTGAAGTTCTGACACTATGCGTGCAGAAGTAATGGCCACTAGAAAAATAGTTTTCCAGGACGAAAATTTGAGATCACAAGATGATGCTGGTTCGAAGGGGGGAAGAATGATTTGAGACAACATAAGATTCCAGGGAGAATAAGGGATTTTGACATGAGGTCTCGGGTGAAAAACTCCTTTAAGAAAAACCTTAGATAACTTATGGGCCATAACATTTAACCTATCGAATTCAAGGTGGAAATTTGATATGGCGGCTAACTGAACCCGAACTGTGGCAACTGCTGCTCCTTCCTTAAAAATCATTGTCAAAAACTCTAAAATGGATGACAGTGGAGCTCGTAAAGGGTCATTTTTTTGTATACTGGCCCAAACGGAGAACCTTTTCCACTTAATGCGATATGATGGCTTATGAGAAGACAACAGAATTTGCCTTGTGTCATCTGAGAGTGAATGAAGCCTGGCTATTTGGGAAAGTGGATCAGCCAAGCAGTCAGCTTTAGAGACTGCAATGAAGGATGGAGGTCCCCTGATGGGTGTGTCAGGAGGTCTGGAACTGGGTCCAGGATTTATGGATCCTCCAAGCAGGATGATGGTGAAGGAAAGGGAACCAAATCTGTCAAGGCCAATGGGGGGCTATGAGGATAACAGTCCTTTCCAGCGTTTTTGCTTTCTGTAAAAACTTGGGTATCAATGGAATAGGTGGGAATGCATATAGGAGACCTGGAGGCCAATCGTGTATGAGCGCTTCTCTTGGGGGGATGTCCCGGAGGTGGTGATAGGGCAAAGTAGCATCTGCATTTGGTATTGATGTGACTGGCAAAGAGGCCACAGCAAGGCTGGCCCCATTTGTGGAAAATCAAGTCCGCAAGGTGTTCGTTGAGAGACCACTCGTGAGGCAACAGGATTGCCCTGCTCAGCTTGTCTGCTATCAAGTTGGATTTCCCAGGGATGTGCATTGCTAACCGAAAACGCTGGGATGACACAGCCCACCATCATACCTGGAGGGCTTCTCGACAAAGGGGGTAAGACTTGGTTCCGCCCTGTTTGTTCAAGTACCAGACCACTGACATGTTGTCTGTCTGAATTGCAATTGTCCCTAGAGGAAGAGAGTCCTGGAAGTACTGCAACACCAGAAGTACTGCTCTCAACTCCAGAACACTGACATGCAGATGTGACTCTTGATCCATCCATGTGCCTTGGAAATCTTTCCCTGAAAATGCCCCCCCACCCTATCTGCGAAGTGTCCGTGGTCACAGTGGCTACTGGGGGGGGGGGCGCAAAGGGACTTCCTGTTGTGACAGGAAGAGACGTCAACCACCATCGAAGGTCTCTCTTGGAAGAATTTGTGATGAGTATCATATGGTTCATTGGTAACTTCTGGTAAGACCACTGAGCGAACAGAAGCCATTGAAGAATTTGCATATGCATCCTTGCGAGTGGAATGTTTAGAATTGCTGCCGCCATTAAACCTAGTACCTTCAACACCTCTGCGGCTTTAGCTGTGTTCTTTGAAACACATGAGTTGACATGTTGGCGAAGAAGTGAGACCCTTTCGACTGGAAGACGTAGAATGGTGGTTGAGGTATCTAACTCTGCTCCTATAAAGACGGTATGCTGCGATGGCGACAAGGCAGACTTTTCCAAGTTGACTGTAATACCCAAGTGGTGGCAGAGTGTCAGAGTAGATAGTGTTGCCTGAATCAACTGATGTCTGGTGGTAGCAGTGAGGAGCCAATCGTCTAGATATGGAAACACCTGGATCCTAGACGCCTCAGGTGAGCTGTGACCACGGCCATGCATTTGGTGAACATTCTGGGGGTTGCAGTGAGACCAAAGAGCAGGGCTCGAAACAGGTAGTGATTGGCTCCCAGCCAGAAACGCAAGTGATCTCTGGAGCATCGTTCCATCCTTATGTGGTAGCATGCGTCCTTGAGATAGATGGAGCACTTCCAATCACCTTTACCTAGAAAGGGAAGAATGACCTGAAGCGTGACCATTCGGAAATTCTCTTTTTTTACAAATTGGTTGAGTCTGCCGAGGTCCAAGATAGGTCTTCAGTCCCCTGTTTTCTTTGGAGCCAAAAAAGAATCTTGAGTAAGTTCCGAATCCAACTTGGTCTGCTGGGACTGGCTGGATGACTTTCTAGCAACTTGCGTACCTCTGTGGTTGCTTGTTCCCAGAGACTGGGTGGAACATCCAGGATTCTGTTTACAGGAGTGGGAGGGGAAGAGAACGGTATGAAATACCCTCTGAAACTGATGCTTTGTACCCAGCTATCGGACGTTATGCTTAGCCAGGCTTCTGGGTACAAAGATAAGTGACCCCCAACTGCCTCCAGAGCCGGGTCTCCTTTCAGGAGTGCTGGTAGGGCTGACCAGAGAACTGGCCTCTGTCACCCTGTTGTGTGGGCGGCGTTTTCCATTATAACCCCCTCCTCTGCCTCTAGAGGGGGTTTCTCCACGTGTGTCCTGAAAGGCTCCCTGTGCTTTTCGGAACCACATTTTTCCACCCTTAGGACCCTTGGGATAAGGCCGAGTAGGGGTAGAAAAACGGATCCCAACGGCAGATAGAGTCTTGCCATCCTGCTCACACCTGGTTAGAGTTTCCTTTACCTTGGGCCCAAACAGGGATGAGCCATTAAATGGGGTGTTGATAAAGGAAGACTTGAAAGGCTCCGCAAAGGAACAGAGATGAATCCAGGCTTGTCTAAGCAGAGCAATGCCTGAACTAGTGGTTCTACTCGAACCATCAGCTGCATAAGATATGAGGCGCATGGACGAGTTCACAATAGAGCTTAGGGTAGCCAACTGTGTGTTAACTTTGTCGGCAACCGCTGCAGCTACCGTATCCTGGAGAGCATCTCCTAGCTCTTTCAGGAGACCTCTTTGTAGTCTTGTAAAATGGGTTAAATAGTTCAGTGATCGAAGGGAAAAAGTCATTGAACTAAACATGCGTTTCCCATATCGATCCATGATCCTAGAATCTCTGTTAGGAGGATGGATAGATGAGGTCGTCTCAGATGTTTCCTTTTTGGTGGCTGCAGCCACCACTATGGCATCAACAGGCACTCCCTGAGTCAAAAAGGCTTTGTCCACTGGAGCAGAGATGAACTTATTTGGCATCCGAAGGACAGGTTCCATGGCCTTCAGAGACTCCCACGCTTTGAGATCAGCTCCATGAGCTCATAGTAACATGGAGACACCCAAGAAGTGGAAGGTTGAGACCTGAAAGCCTTCAAGAGCACTGACTCATCTTCAGTAGGGCTTTTGGACTGCCAACCGCCCCCTGATTAAGGATCTCTAATATCTCCGCAAAGGAGATTTCCTCAGAGGGGGATCGAGGGGTCCCTTCTGACTCATCCAAGTCAGTGTCAGATGTCAAAGACTCCTGTGGGGAGTCCAAGTGCCTCCTCTTGCAGTGTCTCTTCCTGGGTACCTCCTCAGTGGGGGTCTGGGGAGGTCTCAGGAGAGCAGAGGGCACCCTGTGGGGCTACTTGAGGCTCAGGGTCTCTACGCTTGGGTGGACGGGTAGGAAGCAGGAGCGGATACAGGCGCTTGGGGAGGAGGAAGCCAGACCTGATGATGATGATGTCTTTGGAGACAGGACTCTCCTCATGGCATCGAACACACCATGGCTCCGATGAAAAGGGGTAGAATGATCCGAAGGTACAATCCAATCCTCCCTCACCGAGGCCATGGGCTCTGAGCCAGAGGTAGGAGCACAGCTCATCAGAGCCGAAGCCCCGAGAGGAACAGTCGGGGCTGACAAATCGGTATGACTATCCTCCCCGGACCAGACAGGAGAGTGCCTGCTCCTAGAGTCCCCAGTTGGCGCAGAGGACATCCGAGTAGATGGAACAGATAACACCGGTGCAGGTCTCTGCTCCACAGGCTCAACTATCAGGTCGGGCTCATTCAGCTCCGAAAGTCCAGTACGGCTCAGAGGAGTAGTAGTCAAGCCTGGGTTAATGGTCTTCGGATCTGAAGGCGTCGAAACAGACAATTTAGCAAGGTCTGGTGCCTGTAGAAGCTTCTGCACTAGCCAATCCATATCCATATCTGAGAGGCTGACAGAAGACTTCGAGGAGTGCACCGAAGTTGCTGATTGGAGCAGAGGAGATGAGGGAATCTCAGAGACCAGCTCCAAAGCTGTGAGCTGGCTCCGAACAGAAGGGAGACACTGTTCCGAGGACAGTGGAACCAATGACCCTACACCCTCCATTTTTTTAGTCTTTTTGGATGCTTTCGAGTCACTTGAAGATTTGGAAGACTGAGGATCTACTAGCACCATTCTGGTCACCCAGCGCTTCGGAGAACGGGTGCTGAAGTAAACCCCTATCTACTAATTTCCTCCTCTCCAAAAGTACCCTGGAGGAGGAGTGACATATACTGCAAGAGTCTCGGAGGTGTTTAGCCCCCAGACAAACACATTGAACACGCCAGTCAGTGACTGACATTTTTTGTCCACAATCTGGACATTTTTTGAAGCCAGATTTTGGATGAGGCTTCGCTTTCTCGTCAGACATCTCTATTATCAGATTAAACAATTTTAAAGAATTGAAACAGCACACTTAGAAATTATCTACCAAAGTACACCTAAGAATGAGGTTAAATACAAGGCCAACTTCTAAGGCCCAACACTATAGAAAAACAGAAGCCAACACAAGGCACTAATCTAAAACTAAGTTTAAGTCTAAAACTATAGAGATTTTATATATAGATATAGATATATACATATACATACATATATATATATATATATATATATATATATATATATATATATATATATATATATATACACACATATACATACATATATATATATATATATATATATATATATATATACATATATATATATATATATATATACTATCCTATCAAGAAGTCAAGAAAAAAAGTTTTTAAACTTGCAAATAGATGAATCTATTAATAATGGTCCGAGCTACCTGGAACACAGAGATCTGTGCTGCGGCAAACTAGATCTGAGGTAATTCCAGCAGTGCATCATGGGATAAGGGGCTTGGTCTCGAGCTACTGGCAAACCTTGAGCTTTGCTACAGGCCGTGTCGGAGCCAAGGATCAGCTCCGAACCAGTCAGTGAGAATAAACGGCGAGACTTAACTTCACATCTGGTATTTTAAAAAATGCATAAAACAAAAGATAGTACCAAAAGGTTCAAGACTTAAATTTCCAAAGAATACAATCAAGGACACCAAATTTTTTAAAACTGTTATGAATACATTGAAGGACTTTGGTATTTCTATCTTGAAGGCTATGATTAACAACAATGAACTGTTAATGGAACAATGTACAAATATTATTGACATGCTTAATGAGATTAGTGCAAACCTATTATTTAATGTAGTAGAATATAAGAATGTGTACTTGAGGGTTTTACAAGATGTGGATGGTTTAATGGCTAAGAACCATAAAAGAAAGGTGTCCAAATTGGAGAGACATTCAAGATTATGAACATGGTAAAGCTTACTATTGTGACAACAGGAGAAAGAATTTGGGTTCTAGAAATAGGGACTACATTAACCATCCACAATGGGAAGAGGAAGAATATATGGGACAAAGGGGGAACAATACACACAAAAATACCATAATAACAATCAAGAATATGAGAACAGTAACCATGGAATGAGCAGCTCTTTTGGGGGGGGGGGGGGGCAAGGAGGTCCGAGAGAATTTGGAACTTGGTGCACCAACCCTCGTATGCAGAAGTGACGGGGAATCGCTACACATGACAATATGGGAAAATAGGACACAGGAGATAACATTCCTCTCACCTAAGGAAATTATACCAACAAATAGTAATGGGAGTCATGTAAGGGATGCATTGGAGTTGACCCAAAATACAGAAAATGCAAATGTTGATTTTGCGACTACAAGGAAGGTTACTGTTTACACACAAAATAATTTCAATATTTAAAACTATCCTGATTTCACTGTTGACAGTTCTTTGTTTTTAAAAGGCTTTACATTCGTGCCAGTTAAACCTAATATAGAATAATTCTTGATATAAAACTGTTTACAAGGAAACTAAATCTGGCACAGTTATTTAAAGGTGGCCTGAATCCTACCCAGGGTACTAAGTTAAAGAAGAGAAGTACTTATAACCCACCCTTACATCAAAACATACAGACCTTTGAGATGTGTGTAACTAGTTTGATAAAAAAGGAATACAGGAGGGTGAAGGAAGTTAGTTCTAACCTATCCCCCAAAGAGAAAAAATTGCTAAAAGAACTAAGTGAAAATAAAAAGATTCAGGTAATGAAACCAGATAAGGAGGGAGGGGTGGTGTTGATGGACCAATGGGAATACACTACGAAGATGCTGGAAATATTTAACCCTGACAATAGATATGCTATGGTATCAAGAAAGGAACTTAATATTTCATATAGAAGGATCGACTTGATATTGGAAGACAATTTAATGCAGGGGTTGACTGATATACAATTATATCAATTCCAAAGGGTACCGAAGCCCGTTATTCCAGCTATCCTTGGTATCCCCAAGATACATAAGGGGGGTGCATAATCCACCCGAGACCAATTGTTACGTCACAGGGATCAAAAAAACAACCACTGGCTATATATGTAGATATAAAACTAAAGTTCTATTCTAGATACCCACACATATTGGTGGGTTCATGGGATTTTTTTTTTAAACAAAATTGGCACCACCGTTTATAAAGACAGTATTATCTTCCTCACCATCAACGTAAAGGATTTGTTTTCAGCAATACCCCACAAGGAAGGTTTACTATGGTTTGAAAACAATGCTGGTTGAATTTGTTTTTTTGTCATCTGATGAATTTAAACTTGTTTTGGAAAACATGGAGCCAGTACTGAGATATAATGAAAAGTTATGTACTTACCATAACGTTCCATGTTAGTTGTCTTCGTCTCGCCTTCTTTCTTGCTGGATGGGGGTTCGGAGCCAAACATTGGCTCCGACTCAGCCTAGTACTAAAGCTCAAGAGCTATTTTTATCGGCTCGAGGCTATACTATGTCCCATAATGCTAGGCGTGATATACCCAGATCTCGTTTGATAGCTAACACTATGGACATATATGTCCCACCACAAGAGAGAATATATTTAACAAATATATCTAACCTCCCCTACATATAACCCTTACAAGGGCTACCAAAGGGGAGCAAGAGAGCTAGCTGAGGAGATAACTCTGGTGACAAAAAACACCTCTCACAAGATACTCTAGGTCTTTCCAAGCTAGGGGGATGGAGGGTGGGACGCAAGAAAGAAGGCGAGAAGAAGACAACTAACATGGAACGTTATGGTAAGTACATAACTTCTCAATGTTAAATTGTCAATCTCGCCTTCATTCTTGCTGGATGGGACAGCGTCCCTAGCACCTTAGTCCCAGGTGGCTCAATGGAAGACTCGAGTACAGTGGAACCAAAATCAGCCCGACTTCTGGAGGCAATGTCCAGTTTGTAATGAGAAATGAAGGTATGAGGGGAGGCCCATGTGGCCGCTGCACAAATAGAATCCATAGGTAACCTTGCTTGAAAAGCTACTGAGGAAGCTAATGCTCTAGTTGAATGAGCTCTAGGCTTGGTAGGGAGCTCCTTATGCCTCAATTGATAGATTAACATGATAAGAGCGGTCAACCATCTGGACAAGGTTACTTCAGAAACTGGCCGGCCTTGCTTTCCTTCAGCGTAAGACAGGAAGAGCTGTTCTGATTTTCTCGTCTGTTTAGTTCTATCCAGATAGAAACGTAGTTGATGGTGAATGTCCAAACAATGTAATCTTCTCTCAGCTCTATCAGTATAATTTGGGAAGAAGACTGGGAGATCAATGGTCTGATTCAGATTTTTTTCAGAGAGTACCTTAGGTAAAAAGGATGGATTAGTCCCAAGAGACACGATCTTTGTGAAAAACAAGATAAGGGGGGCGCACAGAGAGTGCTTGTAGTTCCGAAACCCTTCTCGCTGAGGTAATGGCTACCAAGAAAAGTGTTTTCTACGAGAGCAGTTTCAACGAGCAGGAAGCAGCTGGCTCAAAAGGAGGAAGAATTAAAGACGACAGTACCAAATTTAGATCCCACGGTGGAGGAGGATCTTTAACCGGGGGCTGAAGTAATAGGGTTCCTTTCAGAAAGGCTTTGCAAAGCTTGTGGGACATAATACTGGCCTCTGACAAGCCAACGTGGAAATTTGCAATAGCCGCCAACTGGACCCTGATAGTGGCTGAGGAAGAGCCCATTTGGAAAAGTTCCGCCAAAAATTCTAGAACTGTTTGGACAGGAGATGTGAATGGGTCAACTTGATTTTTCCTTGCCCAAATAGAGAACCGTTTCCATTTATTAGCATACGTCCTTCTGGTGTTAGACTTGAGAGAGGCAAGGATAATATCGCGTACTGACTGAGAAATTAAGGGAAGCCTGGCTAGGGTTGGAAGTGGAGCAACCAAGCTGTGAGGTTGAGAGATGGAAGGGATTGGTGCAGCCCGATTGATGGGTCAGAAGGTCTGGCACTGGGTCCAGATGCCAAGCTGCTCCAGCAGATGACGTTGCAGGAACGGAAACCAAACTTGTCGGGGCCAGTAAGGGGCAATGAGGATCATCCTGGATCTCAAGGCAGTTGCTTTCTGGACTGAGTAATTAAGGGAAAAGGGGGAAAAGCATACAGTAGACCCCGGGGCCAATCGTGGACTAGAGCGTCTCTGGGAGGGAGACACGGAAGAGGAAAAAGGGTGAAGAAGTCCTGACACTTGCTGTTTTGAGGGGTTGCGAAAAGGTCGCAGCAAGGCTGACCCCACCTTCTGAATATTTGTTCCACTACTAGCTGGTTGAGAGACCACTCGTAGGGCATGAGAATGGCCCTGCTCAATCTGTTCGCTATGACGTTGGACTTCCCGGGAATATGCGTTGATACCAGAAACTGTTGAGAAAAAAATCGCCCACTGCCAAAGTCTGAGCGCTTCCCGACATAGGGGGTAGGACCTGGTTCCGCCCTGCTTGTTGATGTACCACACTACAGACTTATTGTCTGTCTGAATTGCAATCATCCCGGTAGGTAGGGAGTCCTGAAGGGCCTACACCACCAAAAGTACCGCTCTCATTTCCAAGACATTGATGTGCAGGTGGCACTCGAAGGGTTGCCATGTGCCCTGGACTGTCCTGCCCTAAAAATGCCCCCCCCCCCTATCAGGGAGGCATCCATAGTCATGGTGGCAACCGGAGGGGGGAGAACAGGTCTGCCTTCGAGCACCTGAGGGGAGACCATCCACCAAGAGAGGTGTCTCTTGCACGACTGAGTGATGAGAATGTTGTGTGACATGGGAAGCTGCTGGAAGGACCATTGGGAAAAAAGTATCCACTGCAGTATCCGCATATGAAAACGAGCTAGGGGGAGCAAGGTGATTGCTGCTGCCATTAGATCAAGTGCTTTTAGTACAAATCTGGCTTGGACTCTGTCCTCCTGTAGTAGGATTTGAACATGGCTGCGAATGTTTGAAACTGTGTAGGTAGTTTTGCTGACAACTCCACTGTGTTTAACATGGCGCCTATGAAGGTAATATGCTGACAAGGCGACGAGGCAGACTTTTCGAAGTTTATAGAGATGCCTAGCGCTTTGCACATTTGTACAGCGTAATCCCCGGCTTGAAGTAGTTGGTGCCTGGTGGTGGCAGTAAGGAGCCAGTCATCTAAATATGGAAACACCTGGAATCCTCATCTCAGGTGAGCCGCAACCACTGCCATGCATTTGGTAAACACCCTGGGGGCTGTGGTGAGGCCAAAGGGCAGGGCTCTGACTTGGTAGTGAATGGCTCCCAGCCGGAAGCAGAGAAACCTTCTGGAGCGCCTGTTCATTTTGATATGGTAGTACGCATCCTGAAGATCTATAGAGCACATCCAATTTTCCTGACCCAGAAAGGGTAGAATGGACTGTAGCGTGACCATCCGGAATTTCGTTCTTTGAACAGACTTGTTCAGCCTGCTGAGATCTAAAATAGGTCTCCAGTCCCCTGTCTTTTTTGGTACCAAAAAGAATTTGGAGTAGATTCTGGATCCTTGTTGGTCTGCTGGGTCTGGCTGGATGGCTCTTTTTGATAGCAGCTTTAAAATTTCTGACGCTGCTTGATCTCTCAGACCGGGTGGAACGTCTGGAAGAGGTCCTTTTGATTGTTGTGGGTTGTGGATGAAGTGGATTCTGTAACCCTCGGATATGATCAACCGTACCCATTTGTCTTGCATGAGGGAATGCCAGGCTTCTGGGTACAGCGAAAGTCTTCCCCAGACTGCCTCCGAAAGTGGACAGTCGGGCAGCTCCTCAGGGGTGCTGGAAGGGTTTGTCAGAGAAAGATTCTCTGCTACCTTGATTTTGCAGACCCCCCTGCCCCTAGGGTGGCGTCTGTTATTGTTCCCTCCTCTGCCTCTGGAGGGAAGCTCACCACGTGCGTCAGGCAGTACTCCCTGGGGTTTGCAGAACCACATCTTTCTGCACTTTTGACCCTTAGGGTACGGTCTAGAAGGGGTGGAAAAACGGACTCCCATGGCAGAGAGAGTCTTGCCTTCCTGCTCGCACCTGGTCAATGTATCCTTCACTTGAGGTCCAAACAAGGCAGAACCGTCAAAGGGGGTGTTAGTGAAGGACGCCTTGAAGGGGTCAGCAAAGTTGCAAAGCCGCATCCAGGCGTGTCTCCTTAAAGCAATGTCAGTGCCTACGGCCCTATTCACTCCATCGGCTGCATAAGAAATGAGACGCATGGAGGAGTTGACAATCGAGTTCAGGGTCCCCAGCTGGGAGTTGATCTTTTCCCGAGACCCCACAGCTGCTGGGTCCTGTAAGGTATCACCCAGTTCTTTAAGAAGGTCTCCCTGAAGACGGGTGAAATGGCACAGGTAATTCAAAGACTGCGTGGCAAAGGTCGCTGAAGAAAACATCCGCTTGCCATACCTATCCATAGTCCTAGATTCCTTATTAGGAGGATGGACAGGTACTGAAGGGTCAGCCAACTCCTCCTTAGTGGTTGCCGCCACCACCATGGCATCAACGGGGATGCCCTCAGAGAGAAACTGCTCGTCTGCAGGGGCTGTAATGAATTTTGTAGGCCTCCGGGGGGATGGTTCCATAGTATCCGGAGCCGTCCACGCCTTCCGAGCCACCACCTCCATGAGTGGGTCGAAAGGCGGGGACACCCAGGAGGTGGAAGGGCGAGAACCGAACGCATCCAGGTACACCGACTCGTCCTCGGAAGGGTTGAGGGCAGACCAGTTCCCCCTCTGTTTAAGGATCTCTAGGATGTCAGAAAAGGAGACATCCTCAGAGGGGGACCTTGGGGACCCTTCCGAATCATCCAGGTTGGTGTCAGATGTCACTGACTCAGAGGAGTCGACATGCTTCCTCTTGCAAGTCCTCTTCCGAGGGGGCTACCCCACAGGATCAGGAGAGGCCTTGGAAGAAGAGGAAACGCCCAATGGAGCGGCCTGGAGTGTCGGTTCTCTGCACTTGGGTTTGGGAGGGTAGGCAGGGGCCGAAGCAGGCACCATGGAGGGAGGGTGCGACAAGGCCGACCGTGGTGCTGGTATGGGAGCCAGCACGCTCATGACCTCAAAGGCGCCCCTGTCAGGCATGGAAGAGGGACCCAGCTCCGAGGAGATGAGAGCTCCTCCCGGCACTGAGAGGGACGGCTCCGAGGCCAAACACACCTGCGCCGAAGCTCCGAGAGGGAGAACGGGGTCGGACAAGGGTCCGATGCCACTCGCCCCCTCAGAGCAGACGAGGGAGTCTCGGCGCCCGGATCCCTCCAAGGACGGAGCCAATGAATGGATTGGAGCAGACGAAGGAACCAATAAGGGTGGAATTGGTTCCGACACCCCCACGGTAGCAAGCCCGACGGCCTCCGGCTCCGAGCTTGAAGGAATAGTCGGAGGAGGAACTTGAGCAGGCGTTGGGGTAGCCCCCATCTGTTGAGACAGGCTATGCAATAATTGGGCCAGCACCTGCGACTTCAAAAGCCTACTGACTACCCTCTCGAAGTCATGGTCAGAGAGCATGGAAGACCTAGAGGAGTGAGACCTATGGCTCCTCTCCGACAGCAAGGGGGATTTCGGAGCTGATCTGACAGACTCCAGTGAAGGAGACCTGGAGAGCTTTCGACTTGGGGACGGCTCCGACACCAAAGTCGGAGCCGACTGAGGCCTCGATGTATCGGTTCCAGCCTGAACCGATGAGGCAGAAAGAGGACCGCTCGGCACTGGCTCCGAACATGGAGCCGACGATTTGGCGGGCTTTGAAGGTTTTCCGGTCATAGGCTTGGATGGAGAACCTTCAGGCTTTAATAAGCCTCTGAGAATGAGCTTATTTCTGCGTTCCTGCAGGACTCTAGGGCTAAAAGCGTGACAGATAGAACAAGAGTCCTGCAAGTGCACAGGGCCCAAATACACACAAGAAGTGTGACCGTCTGTCAGAGACATCTTCTGACAGCACGAGTCACTTCTTGAATCCCGATACCTTGGTATCCTTGGACATGATACCACAGGGTCGATACAGGAGTCTAAACACGTACACTAACACACGAAAAAGACACACTCAACAAAAAATTTAAGTAAAGTAATAGTAAAAATGAGACAAATTCCACACACACACACTAAGGGGAATCTGTACTAACTACTAAAGGGAGGGTTAGAGGCCCGACCACCTTAAGGGTGGAAAAAGGTAGGGAAAAACTACAGAAAAGGGAAGGAAAACTAGTCGCTACTCTATAAATACTAATTAAATAAACTACTGAGAAAAAAATCTATCAAAAAACTAACTACAGATACAAAAAATTTTAAAATACGGCCTGGAGCTGGTGAAAACGCAACCTCGTAGCTGAAGCGGCAAACGAGATCTGGGTATATCACGCCTAGCATTATGGGACATAGTATAGCCTCGAGCCGGTAAAAATAGCTCTCGAGCTTAAGTATTAGGCCGAGTCGGGGCAGAGGTTCGGCTCCGAACCCTCATCCAGCAAGAATGAAGGCGAGATTGACAACTTAACATCTATATTTACTTTCAAGGAGATCTGTATCACCAAATAGATGGGGTTGCCATGGGGTCGGCCTGTGCCCCCATATATGCCAATACTATTATGGTATATTGGGAACAACTTTTTAATTCTGATTACTATACACACATTTTGGGGTACTACAGATTTTTGGAAGATATATTAATTTTATGGGATGGAACAGAAAACTTGATCCCAGATTTTATGGAATATTTGAACTGGGTTCTTGCACTTTACATATGAATTAGGGGTGGACGAAGCACATTATCTAGATGTGAAGATACAAAAAGACTAAAAATAAAGTCTATATAGGTCTAGTATATATAGAAAAGAATGCTATTCTAACTCATATTTACACAAGAGTGATCACCCATATAACCTTAAAAAGATTATTATAAAGGGGCAAATGATTAGAAGACTGACATTGGATAAAATGGAATTTATGAAAGAAATTGAGATTGTTTACAATATGTTTGGTGAAAGGGGATATCCTGACAAAGTGATTGAGCACATAAAAAAATGTGCGATGGAAGGATGGGGAACAACTTACTTTCCACTACTGACCAGTGGAGAGATTATTGGAGCTAAAAAAATTTTGGGAAATACGAACAAATGACAACCCAACTCCCTTATTTGACATCGACATATTACACCAACATAGGTTGGGTTAAAAAATGTATAAATGATACTTGGGGTATGTTTAGTAGGATGCCAACCAGGGTGGATTTTTTTCAAAAACCCTTGAGACACAGTTTTAAAAGGAATTTTAATTTAAAGAATATACTGGAGAAGAAAAAGGACCACAGAGGGGGGACATGTCTAAAACTTGGGACTTAAGTGTGGTAGGTGTTCCCAGTGTCCCTTCATAGCTGGAACAAAAGATTTGGATATCCCCAGTATTGGTTATAAAATTAGGGGCAAAACTTATTCCAGTTGTTACACCAAAGGAGTGGTGTATTTAGTGTACTGCAAGGTTTGTTGGGCATATTATACTGGAAAGACAGAGCGTAACCTAAGGTTACGTGCATATACATATTAGTAGGAAGAATGAAAATAATGCCCAATACAGACACCTATTAACCTGTAAGGAAGCAGACTATAAATTTTGTATGCTAGAGGAAGTTAAACAAAGCAAGAGAGGGGGTGATTGGGAGACGCGACTGGAATTTCGGGAAATTTTTTGGCAGTTAAGGCTTGATGCGTGTAATAATCTTGGCCTGAATGACCATATTTCTATCACTCCTGCTTTAGAACTACTATCCGCTAACCCCAAAAGGTTGGACCCCTAAGTAAATACACTAACACCATTGAAAGGACAGAACATCAGTAAATACACAAATATACAAGTGTGTAAACTGATCCATTCCCCCGCATTTCTGTTAATACAATATTTTTAAAATTTTTAGCATTTTAATATTTTACTGTTTAGTGCAATATTAATAATTTATTGAATTATATATGCAATTTTTCATAATATTTATACACATTTCTTTAGGAATTTGAAAGTGCCCCAATAACAATGCATGGTATTATGGTTTTGGTTTGTACACAAAATGTATTTTTGGTCTGCACTTAAAAGTTTTAATTTTGATTTCAAGGTTATACGTTTTTACAGTTGCACATTTCCATATTTTTTTTAGGATTAACTAATACGCGGGTTTTTACAGGTTTTAACCTATATTTATACCAACACTTACATTTATAGGTTGTATTTAATGTTGTGTTTTATGTATTATGTTTTATATACTATGAATTATAACATTGCTAAAGCATTTGATTTGACATAAGCTAATTTATTTAATTAAATGGTTGACCAATGAAAAGCAATGATGTGGTATATTAAGTGTATGGTTACTTTTAGCAGATGATTCTGATGAAGTCTCCCGAGTGGAGATGAAAGCACTTAATCTACTGTTTTACTATTTTACTGTTTTGTTTAATAAATAATCAATTCGTGCCACTGGAGCTTGCCTGTAGAGTTATTTGGAATTTATACTCTTCTGAATAGAAGAGCTCTAAGGAGGGACAGCCTTTTATTGGTATCTGCAAAGTCTGTTTTTTGGCTTTGTGGTTCATGGAGCGTCATTGTGGAAAGTAATGTTTTGGTCAGGCATACTAAAAATGTTTTTGTGAAATAAATGTAATCTAATAAATGTTAGCAAACCTAAGATCCGCACTAGCCATGGAATGAAACTCATTCCTAATCTGATGGATAAACCTAAATCCATCAGATTTATCAATCATACCTTGACAATACAGAACATCTCAGCTCCATAAATTGAATCATATGGAGAATAGTTGCAATAGGAATAAGCAATATTTATATTATTTTGAACAGCTATAGTACTACTGTAGATTAGACAGAATTCTAATACAATTTAAATGTCTACTTACTGTGTAAGCAATTAATATTTACATGAAAGATAGATGACAAGCAATTCAATCATAGTAAAGTAGGATGTATCATATATAAAACATCAGTAAAAGATTATAGCACACAGTTATTTAACATTCACCCTTACTGATGAAGTCTTTCAAAACATATTACTTAATATAAATAGATGGTAATATATATATATACCTAATGTTTATAATACAATGTATTTTACTAGATATATCATAAGTTATATTTCATTGTTTGCCAGCATTTAAGTAATTCCTTTGTTTGTTGCTAACTTACTTAAAGCATTGCTTGTTTTATTGTAAACATTAATGAAAGTTAGTGCATTTTAATTATCAGTGCATCCCTCTTCCCCCCATTTCCTACAAACAAGGATTTTCATATCTGTCATTTATTATAAAATGAGTGAAATTATAGGTTAAAAACAACAAATTCGCTTATTGTGATTAATGATTACAAGTTCCCTTTCCATACTTATAAATTGCCATTTTATGGCATACACTGAAAGCTTTTAGATTTAAATGGCAACATTCTATTTTGTATAATCAGCTCAATTTAGTACCATCTTTTCAGAATGTGACTGTTGCATTCTGTTATATTCCTAGTTCAGGCTTCTATTGTTTCCCTTGAACAACTGTCAGTTTGATGTCATGTATAAAACATTAGTTACCTTGGTAACAGCTTAAGTATTATGTATGGTCAAGATGCATTACAAAACCACAATTCAAGTTAAGCAATTACATGACTTTTTATGCATATTTACTTACAAGAAAATCATCATGCTTCCCCCCTTGGTGCTGAATGTAGTGCATGTCATTTATGGCAAGTTAAGACAGCAGTGTTATTGTATACAAGCCCATGTTATTAAATCCTGCCCATGTTTTTAAATCCTATCTTTAATATCTAAATTCAGCAGACTGCTTCATCTTATATGACGATTATATATTTTATGTCTAGATTTACTATAATCGTACATTACATAACTATTGTGTATGTGTGTTTTTTTTTTGGCTGTTCAGTTATTTGACAGACCACAAGCTGTAATGTTTATTATTATTAGCTCCTTCCAAGCATGTTTATACAATCCATAGACTTGAAATTATGAGACCCTTCTAGTTTCTTATTTGTTATACTTCCATCCTTACATACACACATCAGTACTTCAAGCACGGGTAACAATGCCCATCCAGTTTTGCCAGAATACCATTTACTAGTTCATGTAGTGTTTCCAGGCTGTTCTTAAAAGATCCAAACCAATATTTTTCCTGTTCCATTTTACCAGCCTGTTCCATGCAGTGGCCACTCTGCCAGTGAACCACTCAGACTTTCCATTTCCACAGATATTTCCACGAAGGAAATCTGATGACTCTCTAGCACTTCCCGGCAACCCCAAACATCCCTAGAATTAGCTATCTCCATTTGCCCAACACGTCCAAACAAGCTCACTTCCCAGACCACTACAAAGGGTACTGCACAAGACCAAGTGTTCCTAGTCTTTCACAATAACTCAGACTTCTACTCTTATGAAAGTCCTTAATGTATTTGGACCAAAATGCATTTTAAATATAAAATTGCGCTTTTTTTTTAATATCAAGAATAAACTTAATGAGCTAAACGAAGTGTCGAGAGACCATCAATATGTGCACATGTGGTTTAAAACAGCCCTTTTATTATATATTTTTTAAAACCAAAAACGCCACTGCCAAGAATCATCTCGGAGATTCCTCAGAGCCATTAAGAATTAATGTCACTGTCTCAGTTACCATAGCAACCTGGGAATGTGTTTCTGTTAGTGTGTCTGTGTAATGCATACCAGAGGCTCGTGACGCACCTGAAGCAACTTCAAGCCTGAATTCCCTCCCTTTCAGCGAGGCAGCAGCCAGGAAAAGAACAGAGAGCAAACGGATCAAAACCTCCCAACAAACCACCATAACAAGAGACAACACACTCCTTTAGCCCTCCAACCTCTCACCCAACAGACATACAAACAAACCATTCTCTGCCAAAATATCCCAAAATCACAGTTCTATCCACCCCCCCTTTCCCCTGGATCCAGGCTAAAACACCAAATGTCTCTTTCTAATACACAAAACATCAGTAAACCTCGATCACAAGTCACAACTCCACAGCTTCCCAGAGATGAAAACGGCAACATATTACAGCTGCCAGACACAACTGCATCCACATACACCATGTCAGGCTTAATCAAACAGCACTCAAAGCTGATACCTGTCATAATTGATATTAACTATGTTTAGACATAATAATGACGGCATTTGTACTAGCTGCCAGACACAGCTGCATCCACGCACACCATATCAGGATTGATCAAACAGCACTCATAGCTGTGACACCTGCCATAATTGATATTAACTATATTTAGACAGAAGAATGATGACATTTGTACTAAGAACTTACTACTATTATTTAACCAGGATAAACATGACATTTCTAAATCATACTTTAAAGAAGGCATTAGCCTCCACACCAGCATTATTTTTCAAAACACTCTGCTACTGCCATTATATAAGATGTTAATTTGTTACATTTGAGTCTGAACTCAGATGACTGGTACCTTGCTGAATTACTTAAATTATTATAAGTAAAATCAATGAAAAATGAACAAGATAAGTATTCAGTGAGTTCAAGTAGGGGAATAGAAACTTGTTATGTTTTTATTATACGTTGCTTTGTTTGGCTTATATATAATGTAAATAGTAAGCCATGTTGACCTACCTTTGTTTGTGAAGAATTATTGGGACTCTTTGAACATTCTGAATAAATCACTACTGTTTCTCAGTTGTTTAAAAAATCTCTTTTTTTAAATAAAAACAGATGGCAAATGATGTACCATATCAGTTGATACTTTGAGAGATGTAGTTGTATGTTTTTTTTTTTTGGACAGCTATCTTGGAATCATTTTTTTGTTTCTTCTTTCTAGCATCAGTCCAAGGATGTGTTTCTTTTATTCTTTTAAGACTAGGGGCCACCCATTCCATTTCATCTGGGATAGACACTATGTTGTTTTTGAAGAATATAGTAACTTCGTCTAAGTCATTAAAGGTTCTCATCTCACTGGCAAAAAGTATTATCATCTTGGCTGGAAAGGCCAGCTGTGCTTTAATGTTGTTTTATTTCAACAGTTTTATTATTGGCCAGGCTTATTTCCTTTGTTCTAGTATTCTGGAAGAATAATCACTGTCAAACCTTATCAGGCTTTGATTGTATTTTAAGGGCGATTTTCTCCAAGCAGATTTTAATATTAGTTCCTTGTCCTTGTCCAGCAATGAAATAAATTTTATAACTATGGATCTAGGTGGAGTATTTGAGTTAGAAGCAGGTTTCCACAGTGCTCTAAGCGCCCTTTAAATTCCAAATTAAAGTCCCTCTTTCAAGTCTAAAAATTCAGGAATCCAGGTTAAGAATGAAATAATACAGAAATAAAGTCCTCGACTCTGGATTAAGTGACCAGCGATAACAAAGAAGAGGCAATAAGTAAAATAAAACTCACTGGATACACACGGCACGTAACTCTATTTAGAAAAAATTGGGAGCGCTTTCGCAGAGTCCTCTCTGCTTCATCAGACAAATTACAGCAGTTAAAACTTAATTTAAATAGTGATGCATCATGGTATCAACCAATCAATTCCATGTAAAAATCAATACACCAAATAATAATACTTAAGGTATAAGAAAATATACATATAAATATATATAAAAAACACAGAGGCTGTATAGAATGTGGGGTACATTTCTAACATTTTCTAGTTAGAATATTAAAAGCTATATAAAAAAGCATAAAAATACTAAACTAGAGCATCAGTGCTTCAAGGCCCTATTTCTAAGAAATGGTTTTAAAGAAACCTTGAAGTTTAGGCCAGGTGGTCTCTGTCTGCTTGGAACTTAATCCATTCTTTTTCCAAAGCTTCAGTATTGGTATTAATATTTCCACCTCTTATTTCTATGGACAATATGGAGAACCAGGAACTTAAAAGTGTGCGTTCCCTTCTTGCATCACATGCATTGCTAATGCATTGCTTTCTTTTTGGTTTCTAATATCTCTCATATGTTCTAAAATTCTGACCTTCAATAATCGATTTGTTTTGCCTATAATTTTAGTACTGTTAATTAATATTCAAAGCATTGAAAAGCAAATGTTCAATGCCAACATTTCAACCAATAAACTTATTGGAAACCCAAAAGATTAAAAAAAGATAACAGTTCACTTTTGTGATCCACTAAGCAAAACCTGACCACTAAATCCAGACCCAATTTGTCTGGACAATGACAATGGTATGGAAAGTTTTTCTAAGGCAAGGTGTAGCTATGGGAGCAGGGGTAGGATAAGGGTTAGGTATAGTAAGGATGGGCAGGTTTCCAGTACTTCCTTACTCAAGTGTGCTAACCCTAACCCTGCCGTTTACATTGAAAAATCTTTTCTGTAACACTACAACACACTCAAACACCAAATGTAACACACATGCCTTAATCTGCCTTCTTCTCTAGCCCTTACTCTAACCCTAACTTACAAGCACTGAGACATACAATCCCACCCTTTAAATAAAGTGTGTTCTCCAGTGATTGCGTGTGTGCTTAAACACCCGAAAAAATACTTGCCTTCCACAATCAATCTTCCTCCTTTCAATGGATGCACCACTCAATCATACCTGCACCTGATCAAAAGTGCCCTTGACCAGTTGGGCCAAATACTTCACCCTGCTGACCAAACAGACTTGAGACAAAGTGAAGGGAACCCACTCACATACAGTGTGAAACAAACATTGCTTACATATAATAAATGCAAAGAAAATCGTGCAGTAAGAATCAGGTTTTGGGAAACTAATTCTTACCTGCAAGGCATGAGGATTTATTCCGAGAGATGAAGCAATGTGTGTTGAAGCAGACATGGGCTCATGCTCCTCTGCAATCTCATCCCCTGTCATGTCGTCTGGAATTGGCTCCTGTGTAATATCAATCATATCACTATCCAGCTCCGTCACTCTCCCGAGTTGTTCAACAGGAGGACTCTGTACCTATTAAGGAGATAAGAGCATGGTTACAGTCATTTACAGAACAAATTTAGAGACATAGTTGTGTTAGAAATGTACCATAAATGTACATGCTTGAGAATATTCAGGGTTGGAGTAGTGATTCTTGGGATTCTTGCCTGCAGAAGCTTGATGACAGGCCTGATTCCCAGAACTCTTCATCCTTCGATCTTTTGGCCTGTCATCTCTACTTCATTGATGTGAGGTGGTACAAAGGGCTGTTGGACTGAGTTTTTCTTTGTGGCTGCACATTTTAGTAGAAAGTTACCAGAGGACAAGTCACCAGAGGATGACCCAACACAAGGGACAGGAAAAGTAATCAGGTGGCCTGGAAGGTGGAAGCAGCTTATGTGGGTACCCACTTCAACTCAGTGGTGTCCAGATAAGACAGGATATGAATCGAAGGAAACAGCACCACAACAGTTAATATATTCAGACATTTACAATTCTGTCAAGTTCCTAATACAACTGCACTTTGTTCATCATACTCTTTATTGTTGCAGTACTGCCTCCTGGAAAGACTCCTAGAGCCCATGGAGCAGAGGGCTGCTAGCCCCAAAGGAGGCAAGGAACAACAGCCATGGAAGAAAGACCATGCTAAAATCTGTCCTAGCTCTAGAAGTACTCTCTAATGTTTGAAAAAGATGTGCATGAAGAATCAAGGCAGACGTCTTCAAGGTAGACTGGATACTAAACTCCTCCATGAAATGCAGTGATAGCTGTTATCAGCCTTGGGGAATAAGGCCTCACATGTAGAGAGAACTTTTACCATGATGGTAGTAAAGATGCAACACACTTAATTTGCCTATGGTCTGCTTGCTAACATCTTTCCCATGCTTTTGGCAAAATAAATTAATAAATTATCAGATTTCCAATGTATTGTTCTGCCCAAGTAAAATCTTAGTTGTCTATGGACATCTGGTGAAGGCAGGATTTCTCCCCTTACTCTGAGGTGATGGAAAGAAAACAGAGATATGAATGACTAGTTTAAAGATATATCTGCACAACCTTAGGCGTAAAGGAAGGATTAGTACTTAGTGTGACTTCTCTCCTTGTGAAAGAACAGAAAAGGCATCTTACACAAGTGCCTGCAGTTCAAATCCTTGTAAAAGAAGTTAAAGCCACCAGCAGTCTTCCAGGATGTGATCTTGACAGCACTGGAAGCATCAGGCTCAAAAGGGGTCAGTGACCTTCTAAACCAAAGTTTAGATACCATGCTGGGGAAACTTCCTTTCTGGGTCGTCTTAAATGTAAAACTCCTTTAAGGGGACTGCTTAACCAGCAACTGGAAATGCATGTACAACTAGCAAAGCAAAAGATAAACCCATTTTGTACAGGTCATACAGATGAGGGAAAAAACAGTCGCACCTGAGCAACATTATGGTCATGGCATCTGTTGTGGCATCACAGAGACCCCTTTTTCCATTTAACTAAGCATAATTGCCTTGATTAAAGTTTCATCTTCTCCAAGAGGAATGTGTTTTCAGACAAAGTACAACTGTGTACCTACCATAAATGTAAATGTTCGAGTGTATTCATTGTTGCAGTCATTACACTTGGGTTATCCTGCAGTCGGCCTGAATTCCAAAGCCCTGGTTGGTTGCTGTCACCTCTTCCATGACGTAAGTGTGCCAGGGGTATAACAAGATGCAGACGAGATTTTCTTCAGTTTTTCTTGCCCCAGATGTCAGGTGCCCACAAGAAGGTAGGCAATACATATTGCTTATAAAAACATACAGTAAAATAAAAACAATACCTTCATCTACAAGCAAATACACCACATAGGTTGTATAGGATAGAGAAGTATAGATAAGTCCCAGCAAAGAATGGGGGATGGAGGGTGGGTAACCTGGACTGCAACAGTGAATACACTCTAACATCTACATTTATGATAGGTACACAACTGTACTATGTTCGTGTTTCACTGCTGCAGTCATTACACTTGGGCTGAATCCCAAAGCTGAGGTAGGGCGGCTGGGTCTAAATAGGATTAGGAGTGGCTATGAGGCCCTGCAGGACTGCAGTGGCAAAGCCTGCTCTGGATTTAGAGTAAAGAGGTAAGTGATAATGCTTGGTAAAAGTGTGCACTGAACTCCAAATTGCAGCCTCCAAAATTTCCTTGGTTGGTACTCCTCTGAGAAAGGCTGCTGAAGTGGCTGCTGCCCTGGTAGAATGTGGCCTAATATTCTTAGGCACTGACTTGCCATGCTATGCATAGCAGAAACGAATAATGTCCTATCCATTTGGAAATAGTCTGCTTTGAGATAGCCTTTCCTTGTGATCCTGCAGCATATGCTACAAACAGTTGCTCAGCTTTTCTGAAAGCTTTTATTTTGTCCAAGTAGAAGCGTAGCTGCCTGTGTATGTCCGAGTGCAGAAGTCTCTCCCCCCTTTATTCTGGGGATTTGGATAAAATGTTGGCAAATTAACGGTTTGGTTAAGAACCTCACTGGATACTACCTTTGGCATAAATGTTGGGTTTGTCCTTAGAGAAACCCTGTCCGGATGAAAAATGATAAAAGGTTGCACTGCCATTAATGCGTGTAACTGACACTCTTCTTGCTGAAGTTATTTCTAGGAGCACAGCAGTTTTCCATGATAAGAATTTTATAACAGCTGTATTGGCTGGCTCAAAAGGAGGCAGTGTGAGCTTTTCCAAGACAAAGTTGAGGTCCCATGTAGGTATCGGTGCTCTCCTTGGGGGTCTTATGTTTTTTGCCCCACTGAGGTATGTCTTAGCAGTGGATGAGAGAAAACAGGAGGTTCCGTATTGTAATGAGCTGAAATGGCAGAGGCATGGATCTTAACTGATGAGAAGGATAGGCCTTTGTCCAGCATCTCAGTTAGGTATTGTAAAATCTGAGGAATATTAGGAACAAGTGGTTCAAGTCCTTGTGCCTGGTTCCAAGCACAGAATCTCTTCCATTTTTCTGCATAAGATTTCCTGGTGCTGGGCCTCCTGGCTTCCAAAATGACATCCATAACAGCTTTAGAGAGAGGTGTGTTCTGAGTGGCTATATTATTTGCCATGCAGCCAGATTTAAGGTTCTGAATTGGCTGTGCAGGATCTGATTGTTTTGTTAAGACAGAAGATGAGGAATTTGAGGTAAAGTCCAGGCTGGGCCTTGAGACAAGCTCTTTAGGATTGGGTACCAGTGCTGGCGTGGCCAGTCTGAGGCAATCAGAATCATTTTTGGCTTCTCTTGTCTGACTTTTAGGAGCACCTTGGGAAGGAGAGGCAGTGGTGGAAAGGCATAAACTGTTAGGGTTTTCCAGCTGAATGATAGAGCATCCACTTTCCATGCTTGTGAGTGATAAGTCCTTGTGCAGAATCTCTGTAGTTGGCAGTTGTGAGGGGAGGCAAAAAGATCTATGTCTGGGCATCCCCATTTCCTTGTTATCATGCTGAAGACCTGTGGATCTAGTTTCCACTCGTGGGGGTCCGCGAGGTTTCTGCTTAGTTTGTCTGCCAGTGTATTTTTCTTTCCTGGCAGGAATTGTGCCTACAGATGTACTTGATAGGTCAGTGCTGTGTTCCACAAAGTCATGGCTTGCCTGCAGAGGGGGTAGGAATGTATGCCCCCTTGTTTATGTACCACATAACTGTAGTATTGTCTGTCTTTAGTAATAGTTGTCCTGGATGTAGTAGATCCTTGAAGGCTGTCAGGGCATTCTGTACAGCTAGCATCTCTTTTTGATTGATATGAAGATGCATTTGGTCTGCGGGCCACGTGCCCTGAATACATTTTCCTGCCGTGTGCCCCCCAGGCATAATCCTACGCATCTGTTGTTAGTGTCTGCCTGGCTGTGGGTAAAGTGAAAGGCTGTCCCTTGTTGTGGTGACAGGCCAGTGCCCACCATCGAAACTCCTGTTGCAGGCAGGGAATAAGAGATATTATTGTTTCCAGGCTGTGGCAATGTTGAGTCCAAACACTTTTTAGAAACCATTATAGCTTCCTCATATGCAGTCTTGCATATGGAATTAGCTGGATGCCATGAAGCCCAAAGCCTGCAGAATTTTTCTTGCAGGTCGCTGGGTCTTTGTTGCCATCATTTGAAAGTAATGAGTCAGTTGCCTTTGCTAGTCTGGCGTGAGATAAGCCATCTGGGCAGTTGCATTTAAGCTTGCACCCAGGAATATTATCTCTTGAGAAGGCACTAGTTTTTATTTCTTTTTGTTTACTGTGTACCCTAGGCAAATTAGTAATCTTTTTCCAAACGCCAGATGCTTTAGTAGAATGTCCTTGCTCTCTGCTTGAATAAGGCAGTCATCCAAGTAGGGATATTTTTGAATTCCTTTTTGTCTGCAAAATGCAATTAATGGTGCCAGGGATTTTGTGAAGACCCTGGGCGCAGTAGATAAGCCAAAGGGCAGTACAGAGAATTGGTAATGCATTGAGCCAGCTATGAATATGATGTATCTTCTGCAAGATTGTCTGACTGGGACATGCAGATATGCCTCTGAGGTCCAAAGTAACTAGCCAAGCCTTCTTGGCCAGCATGGGTAGAAGTTGCTGCAGTGTCAACATTTTGAATTTTGGAACATCCAGGAAAGTATTTAGAATAGACAGGTCCAGTATTGGTCTCCAGGCGTTGTCCTTTCTGGGTACCAAGAAAAGTCTTGGGTAAAATTATTGCCCCTGTTCTTGCTGTGGTACTTTCTGAATAGCTCTCATGTCCATGAGAGCAGAAATTTGTTTTTGTGCCTCTGCCCATTGATTTTGTGGCAGATCTGGCATACCTTTTGACCTTGGTAGTGAAAGTGGAACCTGCAACTCTGAGAAACAATATTCAGTACCCATTTGTCCTGGGTGATCATGTGCCAATTTTGTGAGAAAAGTGCTAGTTTTCCCCCTAAGGGTGCTGCCAAAAGGTAAATGCTTGCCATCTGTAGAGGAAAGTCATTGGGACTGTTTCCTATAAGGTTGTGATTTGTCTTCTCCGCCTTTGGGGGCTGAAGCACCCCATTGTTTAGGTCTGTATGAGCCTTGGGGCTTAGATCTGCCTCTTGAGCATCTGTATCTGCCACTTTGTGGCCTGTCTGACACTGGAAAGGACCAATTTTTTGAAGGCCAGTTCCTGCTAAATCTAGGTGGCTGAACCTGTGAGAAATCCTTTACTGTCTGCATTAATTTTGCTTTATACTCCATTTTCTTTACCACCTCTTCTGCCTTAACACCAAACAAAGTATCATGCTGTAATGGAGCATCCAATAATAAGAAGTTATGTACCTACCATAACGTTCCATGTTAGTTGTCTTCTCTCGCCTTCTTTCTTGCTTGATGGGTTCGGAGCCGATCCCTCGGCTCAGACCTCGGCGACATGCTAAGCTCGAGAGTCACTTTTACCAGCTCGAGGCAGCCCCATATCCCATGATGCAAGGCGGTAAGTACCCAGATCTCGTTTGTTGACAAAGGGCAATAGCACCAAGCATAAAATACTTCCCAAAGGAAGAAGAAACTTACAGATGGAAAAAGGACCAGGTCTGAATGGTCTTTAGCATAATAGTTTCTTATACAAGGTCTGTCCAGGCCAGGGGAAGGAGGGAGGCATGAGAAGACAACTAACATGGAACGTTATGGTAGGTACATAACTTCTTAATGTTAAGTTGTCAATCTCATTCTTGCTTGATGGGACCGTCCCTAGCACCTCTATCCTGGGTGGCTCAATGGAACAAACTCTTGAGGACTGTAGAGCCAAAACTGGCTCTGTCCCTGGAGGCCAAGTCCAATTTGTAATGGGAAACAAAAGTGTGAGGAGTAGCCCAAGTGGCCGCTGCACAAATAGTGTCCAAAGGAAGTCTAGCTTGAAAAGCTGTAGAAGTAGCTAAGCTCCTAGTTGAATGTGCTTTAGGTTTTGAGCACAGCTGTTTTCCCCTAAATTTCAGAGATGACAAGAAAGCCATCTGGACAAAGTCACTTTAGAAACAGGAAGGCCTTTTTATTATCCGCATAGGAAACAAAAAGTTGATCAGATTTTCTAAATTTTTGTTCTGTCCAAATAATATCTAAGTTGACGATGGACATCAAGATAATGTAGCTTTTGTTCAGCTCTATCTGAATAGTTAGGGAAAAATACCGGAGATTAATGGATTGATTCAAATTGTTCTTTGAAGCGACCTTAGGTAAAAGGTTGGGTTAGTTCTCAAAGATACTCTGTCTTTGTGAAAACCAAATAGGGTCGAACCGAAGAGCATGAAGTTCAGACACCCTCCTGGCAGATGTAATAGCCACTAGAAATAACGTTTTCCAAGAAAGATATTTCAGGGAACAAGAAACAGCTGGCTCAAGGGGGAAGAATCAAGGATGTCAGCACTAAATTTAGATCCCACTGAGGAGGAGGATTCCTGATTGGAGGTTTTAGTAGGAAAATTCCTTTCAAGAAGGCCCTGCAGAGCCTATGGGACATAATATTATGATCTGCTATCCCGACATGAAAATTGGAAATAGCAGCCAATTGAACTCTGACTGTGGAAGAAGAGGAGCCTGCATGAAAAATCTCTGCTAAGAAGTCCAGAACTGCCTGAACAGGGGCAGTAAAAGGATCAATATTTTGGGCCTTAGCCCAATAAGAGAAACGTTTCCATTTGCTTGTGTAAATCCTCCTGGTAGAGGATTTTAGTGAAGCTACTATGATGTCTCTAACTGGGTTAGAGATCAAAGGAAGCCTGGCTAAGGAAGGAAGTGGAGCAACCATGCTGTGAGGTTGAGAGAAGGGATTGACCGGTGCAGCTGACGGGATTGGTGAATCAGAAGATCTGGCACTGGGTCCAGATGCCACCGGTGCACCAAAAGGTGATGATGGAGGAACGGGAACCAAACTTGTCGAGGCCAGTAAGGGCAATGAGAATCAATTTGGCTCTCAAAACGGTAGCTTTCTGGATCACCTGAGGGATCAGAGGAAATGGAGGGAAGGCATAAAGAAGTCCCTGGGGCCAATCCTGGGTCAGAGCGTCCCTGTGGGGATGGCCTGATAGAGGGAAGAGGCTGAAGAAGTCTGGACATTTGCTGTTTTGGGGAGTAGCAAAAGATCGCAACATGGACCCCATTCCAGAAAAATCTCTTCCGCTATAGATTGCTTGAGAGACCACTCGTGAGGCATGAGGATAGCTCTGCTCAATCTGTCCGCTATAATGTTGGTTTTCCCAGGATATGCGTTGCTACCAGAAACCGATGAGAGGAGATCGCCCATTGCCAAAGTCTGAGCTTCTCGACACAAGGGGTAGGACTTGGTTCCGCCCTGTTTGTTGATATACCAAACTACAGACATGTTGTCTGTGTGGACTGCAATTGTCCCTGGAAGAAAGTCGTTGAGGGCTTGCAACGTTAAAAGCACTGCTCTCATCTCCAGGACATTTATGTGCAGATGGTACTCGAGCAGTTGCCACGTCCATGAACCATCCTGCCCTGATAATGACCCCCACCCGATCAGGGAGGCATCCGTGGTGACAGTGGCTATCGTGGACGGAGGTACAAAGCACCTGTCTTGGTGAACCTGAGACTATGTGATCCACCAAGCAAGATGCTCTTTGCATGTCTGTGTCACCAGAATCTGGTGACGCATTGAAGTTGCTGGTATGACCACTGTGTGAACAGCATCCACTGAAGAAGGCGCATGTAGAATCGAGCCAGGGAAGAAGAGTAATGGCCGCAGCCATGAGACCTAATACCTTTAGAACCATTCTGGCCTGTATTTTCTTGCTGGCCAGAATGATCCTGACATGAGTCTGAATGTCTGAAACTCTTTGTTCTGTAAGGGTAGCTGACATCCGAACAGTGTTTAAGTTTGCGCCTATGAAGGTAATAGACTGGCAGGCTGATAAGGATGACTTTTAGTTGATTGAGATGCCCAAATGAGAACAAAGGTCTATTGTGTAATCCCTGGCTTGTATAAGCTGATGCCTGGTGGTGGCTGACAGGAGCCAGTCGTCGAGATACGGAAACACCTGGAATCCTTGACGTCTCAGGTGAGCCGTGACCACTGCCATGCATTTGGTGAACACTCTGGGGGCTGTAGTGAGACCAAAGGGCAGGGCTCTGAACTGGAAATGACTGGACCCCAGCCGGCGGAGAAATCTCCTGGAGCGTCTGTGAATTTTGATGTGATAGCGCATCCTGAAGATCTATTGAGCACATCCAGTTGTCCTTCTGTAAGAAGGGCAGAATTGACTGAAGAGTGACCATTCGAATCTTGTCTTCCTGACAGACTTGTTGAGTCTGCTGAGATCCAATATTGGTCTCCAGTCTCCCGTCTTTTGGGGACCAAAAGAACCTTGAGTAGATTCCGGCTCTGAATGGTCTATTGTAACTGGCTGAATGGCTCTTTTTGCAGTAGTTTTGATTTCTGACTCTGCAATCTCCCTTAGACCGGTGGTACATCTGGAAGGGAACTTGAGGGAAGGGACTTTCCTCGAAAGGAATTATGTAACCCTTGGATATGATCGACTGTACCCATCTGTCTTGGCGAGGGAATGCCAGGCTTCTGGGTACAGTGATAATCTTCCCGACTGCCTCCAAGGAGGGACAGCGGCAACACCTCAGGGATGCTGAAAGGGCTGGTCAGAGAGAGGCTCCCTGTTTCCCTGGTTCTTGGACCCCTCTGCCTCTAGAGCGTCTGTTATTGTTACCCCTCTGCCTCTAGGGGTAAACTGACCACGTGAATCAGTGACTCCTTGGGATTTACGGAACCACATCTTCCCACCCTTCTGTCCTTTGGGATAAGGCCTAGAAGGGGTGGAAAACGGACTCCAACAGCAGAAAGAGTCTTGCCGTCCTGCTCGCACCTGGTCAAGGTTTCCTTCACCTGAGGGCCAAACAAAGCTGACCCATCAAAGGGAGAATTTGTGAAGGCGCCTTAAAGGGATCCAAAAATCACATAGCCGCATCCAGGCTTGGCGTCTAAGAGCCACACCTGTGCCTGCGGCTCTACTGCTCCATCCGCAGCATAAGATATTAGCCGCATGGAGGAGTTTGCAATGGAATTGAGGGTTCCTAGCTGAGAAGCAATTTTTCTTGAGCCCCTGCAGCTGTAGGATCCTGAACTACTCCCAGCTCCTTCAGGATATCCCTCTGGAGTCTGGTGAAGTGACATAGGTAATTCAGCGAGAGCAAAGGTCACTGAGGAAAACATCCGCTTACGTACCTATCCATGGTCCTAGAGTCCTTATTAGGAGGATGGACGGGCACGGAAGGATCTGCAAATTCCTTTTGGTGGCAGCCACCACCATGGCATCAGCGGGGACACCCTTAGTAAGGAATTGTTTGTCACTCGGGGCAGTGATAAATTTTGAAGGCCTCCTAGGGACTGGCTCTACAGAGTCAGGAGCTGCCCATTCGTGCAATAACCTGCATAAGGGGTCGAAGGCGGAGACACCCAGGAGGTGGAGGGCCGAGATCCAAACGCCTCTAGGTATACTGACTCATCCTCAGAGGGATTGTTGGTGGGCCAGTTTCCCCTCTGTTTCAGAAGTTCTAGGATGTCTGAGAAGGAGACATCCTCAGAGGATCTAGGGGATCCCTCTGACTCATCAAAGTCAGTATCCGAGTGACAGACTCGGGAGTCTACATGCTTCCTCTTACAAGTCCTCTTCCTAGGAGGATCTCCCGAAACATCAGGAGAATCCTCGGAAGAGGGGAAATTCCCAATGGGGAAACCTGAGGCGGAGGATCTCTGGGTCCTGTAGCAAGAGAAGTGGCAGAGATGTCAACAGGTACTATAGAGGAAGGAGCTACGGAACAGACTGCTGACTGATACCAGTGGCCAGTACACTCTTCATCACCTCGAATGCTCCCCTCCCAGGCAGGTCCGAGAGAACCCGCTCAAGAGCTAGGAACTCCAGGGACCACCGAAGGGAAGTCTCGAGGCAGATGTCGGAGCCGAGCTCACCAGGCCGAGGCTCCAAGGGAAGAGCGGGTTCGACAAGGGTCCGATGCCACTCACCCCTCGGAGGAGACCATGGAAGCCCGACCACGAATCCCTCTAAGGAAGGTCTCAAGAGGAGATAAGAGTAGAGGCTGAAGGAACAGAAGGGGTATCCGTCCTCCAGCAGTAGCAGTAACCATTCCGAAGACTCCAACTCCAAGCTCTGGGGTAGAGTTGAAGGAGGAACTGTAACAGGTGTGGACCAACAGTCGTCTGTTGAGACGGACTGTGTAACATTTGGGCCAGTACCTGTGACTTGAGTAATCTACTGACCACTCTCTCTAGGTCATGATCTGACAACCTGGATGACCTTGAAGATCGGCTCCGATGGCTCCGTTCGATAGAAGAGGTGAAGCCGAGCGAAAGTATCGGCTCCAAGGAAGGAGACCGACCTCTCCCTGGAATGAGCCATCGGGTCCGATACTATAGATCCTGTCGAGCCGACTTCGAGCCGACAGGAAGCTCGATGTATCGGCTCCAGCGAGCCGATACAGCCACCAAAGTAACGGTGTCGGAGCCGATCGAGCCGACACCGATGCCTGTCACATGGGTGTCGGAACCGATCGAGCCGACATCGGCGGTCAATACAGATCGGCACCGATAGCCATCGGTGCCAAGCCAGAATCGGCTCCAGCGAGCCGATCTCGACTCAGTACGATCGGGGGCGAGGCCGCAGGCTTAGATACAGAAGCCTGGGCCTTGGAAGGTTTTGCTGATTTTGGTGGAGCCGACTTAGCCGGAGAGCCCTCCGGCAGAAGGCCCCTAAGAATCAGCTTATTCCGTCTCTCCTGCAGGACTCTCTGGCTGAAGGAGTGACAAATAGCACAGGAGTCCTGCAGGTGAAGAGGGCCCAGACAATACAGGCAAGAAGTGTGACCGTCTGTCAGAGACATCTTCTGACAGCACGAGTCACACTTCTTAAAACCTGAGACCCTCTCCTTTGACATGGTGCTGAAAAACACACACACACACACACACACACCAGTCAAAATTAACTTAAATAAAATACCAAAAGGTATTCTATAAAACCAACACACACACCCTAACGGGGGGGGGATGGGATAGGGAAAAGATTGACTAACAAAAAATTAAAGGAGACAGGGAATTTCTGTCAGAAAAGGTACAAAATAAACTTAAAACTATCAATAAAAGGTTTTTACTAAATGGGGCTTAAATCTCACAAAAGTGAACAACTTACCAGGAGCTGGTAAAAAGAAGACCTCCTAAGCGAAGCGGCAAACGAGATCTGGGTACTTACCGCCTTGCATCATGGGATATGGGGCTGCCTCGAGCTGGTAAAAGTGACTCTCGAGCTTAGCAAGTGCCGAGGGATCGGCTCCGAACCCATCAAGCAAGAATGAAGGCGAGTTTGACAACTTAACATTTTTGCTTTAACATGATCAGGTAAACTCTGTTCTTTTAACCAAGCATGCTTTCGAATAACAGAACCTGTAAAAATGTGGCTCTGCAAGATGCCTCTAATGAATCAAAACCACATTGCATAGTATGCTTTCCCACTTGTTCAGCTGCATGCAATAAATCCTGCATTTCCTTGTTCTCAGGACATTCAGAGCTTGTAAGCATTTTCTGTTTTAGCAAAGACGTTTAGTGTTGATATTTAAGCATATGAAACTGGCAGTTTAAAGCCCTTACAGCTAAAGTAGCAGAGGTGTAAACTTTTTTATCACATCTGTCCAGTGCTCTAGAATCCCTATCAGAGGGAACAGGGTTTTTTGCAGTGGAAGCCTTGACCCCTTTGGGACCCTGAGAAATCATTTCTGGATCAGCAGCAGGGTTTTTATAAAGACATTTATGAGAATCTGGAACCCTGTAGTACCTGTCTGGCTTAACTGGAGCAGGGGGTAAAGAATCAGGAGTCAAACTGGATTCAGATAAAACAAACAGCAATATTTAGTACAGGGGGGATACCTGTGCTGAGGCAATAAAAGAAAACCTCTGAGCCTTTTCTTGGATTCTGAATAATCCTGGCTCTCCCAATGGAAATGTTCCCTCATGGTGTGCAGGGTTTCCCCAAAAGAGTAGTCCTCAGGAGGAGAGGCTGAAGGGATCGATTCTTCAGCATCAGAGTCCTCATAGGGAGGAAGAGAATATCCCTGTTCTGAAGAGGAATCAGAAGGAAGAGAAACCTGGTCAGAGGAATCCTAGTCAGTGTCTTGCCTAGGCCTTTTATCAGGAGGGGGGATGGCAGCCCCTGATCAAAGTAATTAGGTCCTCGGCCATTTTGAGCATCTGTTTCTTTGGCATGGATGACTGTCCAGGAGAATGCTGTACTTGTTTCTTTGTCTTTAAAGGTGTTTTAGACTTTTCCTTGGCTGAAGAAGTCTTTATAGTAAGCTGTGTAGGTCTGAAATCACCCTCAGAAGCAGATACCTGCTCAGCGGCTCCGGACCCATCTGAGGGAATTGTTTCCATAGGCCCAATACCTTGAGTTACGAGAGGCCTAGCTGTCTCCACATGGGAGTCGGAGGTGGCCTGTGGCTCTGAGGTAGCGGGTGTCAGGGGCTGCGAAAGCACCTCACTGAAAACCGGCGACTGGCCTAGAAGAGGCTTCGTCGGTTTTGGACCCCGGATGCCTGTCTTTCTTTGTCCTTGCACTTTTTATGGACACTGGTCGTCGGTTGTTCCGACGGCATTATATAATTAAACCTTCGGCCAAAGTAATGAAAAGCAAAATCGAACAGACGCTTAATAGTGCGTTGACTGAATCTAGCACAAAACCGACAACTAGCAACGTCGTGGTCAGGGCCTAGGCAAGGAATACAGTAAGAATAAAAATCCTTATGAGGTA
Organism: Protopterus annectens; assembly: GCF_019279795.1. NCBI lineage: Eukaryota > Metazoa > Chordata > Ceratodontiformes > Protopteridae > Protopterus > Protopterus annectens. The sequence goes on along the minus strand of NC_056736.1, from coordinate 448,454,091 downwards.
TTTGCTTCCCACAAGAAATACAATTGTTAACTTTTACTGACATCGGACTGGAGCAAGAAAAAGTTTCCCCAACGGGGTACTTAGCTTTATTGAAGACTTCGGATCTGAAATTCAGATTCGAAAATCTCAGGAGTTGGCCGACCGGCACTTGCGAACTGCTTTTGCTTCGGGCACCGCGCGGCAAGAAAGACTGAAGAAAATGGTGTCGGCTGCATCTTACATACCCCTGGCACAATGACGTCAGGGAAGAGGCGACAGCAACCGACGCCGGACCAGGACTTTGGAATTCAGGCAGACTGCGGGTAGCCTGCCAGCAGGATAACCCAAGTGTAATGACTGCAACAGTGAAACACAATGAACATCGTGTCTAAAATGGATTAGTGGCAAGTCAGCCACATTACCATCCTTAAATTTAAAGCTGGGTAGAATTATAGCCCTTGTTCTAGATTAAGAAATCCAAATGCTGAGGCAGGTGAGCTTATTCTGCCCGTCAGTATCTGCAAGAGGAATGGCAAATGATACCTTAGCCAGAATAGGACTATTAACCTGTTTTGACTAGTCAATTTTTATCTTCTACAGCAACTTAGAGATCAGAGGTACAGAAAGGAAAGCAAAGAAATAGACCTACATGGGTAATGAAGTACTCAACTGTTGGCATCCTGGTACAAAGCTTATTCGACTGACTGTTACACAGACAAGCAAAAAGATCCATTTGTGGCACACACCTTCTATGAAATATGTCCAGAAATAAGTCCCTGTTCAGCATTCACTCATCAGGATCGATTTTTCTGCTATGCTGATGGCTAACACATTCTCAACGAATGCACTATGCCCTCAAGGTCAAGCCTGACCCCAGCTCACTTCCTACCAGCATTATTTAAGTCTATACAACAGATGCAAGCAAATATTCCACTGCTTTTTGATATACACAACAATATACCTTTATTCTGTGGATTGGGAAAAAAGGTTGGCAAATGAATGGACTGATTAAGAGCCACAATGGATACCACCTTGGGCATGAAAGAGGGATTGGTTCTGAGGGACACCCTGTCCACATGAAAGATGACGAAAGGCTCCACTGCCATAAGGGCCTGTAATTCAGATACCCTGCTAGCTTAAGTGATTGCTAAAAGGAAAGCTGTTTTCCAAGAAAGAAATTTTAAGTCTGCAGTAGCAGCTGGCTCAAAAGGAGGTAGAGTGAGTTTCTCCAAGACGAGACAAAGTTAAGATCCCAGGCTGGGGTTGGAGCTCTCCTGGGTGGTCTCAAATTGTTGGCCCCTCTGAGGAACTGCTTGAGCAGTGGATGAGAGAAGAGGGGAGGTTCTGTGTTATAATGAGCTGAAATGGCTGAGGCATGGATTTTAATGGAGGAAAGACAGGCCCTTGTGAAGCATCTCAGTTAAGTATTGTAAAATCTGAGGTAAATTGGGTGCTGCTGTGCTCATTCCTTGAGACTGGTTTCAGGCACAGAATCTTTTCCATTTTTCAGCATCAAATTTTCTAGTACTAGGGCTCATTGCCTCTAAAATGATATCCATCACAGGTTTGCTGAGGGATGGTAAAGGAGAGATTAAGTAATTAGCCAGGCTGTAAGGTTCAGTGTTGGAAGCTGAGGGTGCAGAATCTGGTTCTCCTGCTGAGAAAGCAGGGAAGGAGTCTGAGGCAGGTGCCATGGAGAAAATAGTGACACTGCACAGAAGGGGGTACCAGTGTTGGCGCGGCCAGTCTGGAGCAATCAAAATCATCCTCGGTTTGTCCTGTTTGACTTTTAGTACTTTGGACAGCAGAGGCAGAGGGGGGAAGGCATAGACTGATAGGTTTTTCCAGCTGAAGGACACAGCATCCACTTTCCAGACTTGTTTGTGGGGAGTCCTTGTGCAAAATTTGTCCAACTGGTAGTTCTGGCTAAGAAGCAAACAGGTCTATATCTAAGCTCCCCCATTTGCTTGTCAACATGTTGAAAATCCTTGGTTCCAGTTTCCACGTGTGTGGGTCCATGAGGTTTCTGCTTAGTCCATCTGCCAGTGTATTTAATTTTCATGGCAGGAATTGAGCTTGTATGTGCACTTGGTAGCTCAAAGGCAGTGTTCCGAAATGCCATGGCTAGTCTGCAGAGGGTGTAAGAATATGTACCCCCCTGCTTATGTACCACATAACAGTGGTGTTGTCTGTCTTTACCATTAGTTGTCCTGGAAGAATGTGGTCCTTGAAGGCTGTCAGAGCATTCTGTACAGCTAACATTTCCTTTTGATTGATATACAGGTGCATTTGACTTGGGTTCCATTTGCCTTGAATGCACTTCCCTGCCAGGTGAGCCCCCCATGCATAGTCTTATGCATCTGTTAGGGTTTGGGCGGCAGGGGGTGGTGTGAAAGGAAGTCCCTTGTTTTGGTGGCAGGCCTCTGCCCACCAAAGGAACTCTAGGCAAGGTACGATAGGAATCATTGTTTCTAGGTTTTGAGTGTGTTGACACCATAGGCTTTTTAGATACAACTGTAGTTTCCTTATATGCAGTCTTGCATATGGAATTAGAAGAATGCAGGAGGCCATGAACCCCAAGGCTTGCAGTATTTGTCTTGCAGATAGCAAGGTTTTTGTGGTCACTTGTTTGAAGTAGGTTGTCAAATGAATTTGCTTTTCTGGTGTGAGGTAAGCCATCTGGGCCAGGAATATAATTTGCTGATAGGGTACCAGGTATGATTTATTTTCGTTTATGGTGTACCCCAGACAAGTTAGAACCCTTTTAACAAAGGCCAGATGATTCAAAAGTATGTCCCAGATTTCTGCCTGAATTAGACAATCGTCCAGGTATGGGAATATTTTTTTGCCTGCAAAATGCAATAACTGGAGCTAGGCTCTTTGTGAATACCCTGGGCACAGTAGATTAGGCAAAGGGCAGTGCAGAGAACTGATAGTGCGTGTAGCCTGCTTTGAAGCCTAGGTATCTTCTGCAAGATTGCCTGATTGGGATGTGCAGGTATGCTTCTTTTAAGTCGAGTGTTGCCAACTAAGCATCTTTGCCTAGCATAGGAAGTAATTGAAGAGTCAGCATCTTGAATTTTGGAATCTTCAAAATGGTGTTTAGAGTAGACAGGTCCAGAACAGGACGCCATGAACAGTCTGTTCTGGGTACCAGGAAAAGTCTTGAGTAGAAACCTTGTCCCTTTTCCGATACCAGTTGAATAGCTCCCATGCTCGAGAGAAAGTACTTGTTTTTGGGACTCTGTGCACTGATTTGGGGGCAGGTCCGGCCACCCACTTGGTGTTGGCAACGTGTGGAAGTGAAATTTGTATCCCTGGGACACTATATTTAAAACCCATTTGTAATGGGTAATGAGTTCACAATTCTTTGCATGAAGAGCAATCTCCCCCCCCCAAAGGGGCTGTCAGATAAGTGCTTGGAAATTATAAAAGGAAGTCATTGAGACAGTTTAGCATGGGGGGGTCTTATTATTCCCAGATTTGGAAGTGGAGCCCCCCCACTGCTTAGTTCTGAGAGTCTCCTGGGACTGAAACCTGGGGGTTTTGCTGTGTCTGGGTTTGGCTTGAGAAGACCTGGAAGGGGCTGGAAAGGACCAATTCTTAGAGGGCCAGTGTCAACTAAATCTAGGAGGCTGAACTTGTAGAAAACCTTTAACAGTTTGCATAGATTTAGCTTTATCTTCCATCTTTTTAAGAACTTCCTCAGCCTTGTTGCCAAACAGGCGGTCCTGATTTAAAGGAGCATCCAACAATTTAGCTTTAACATGATCAGGCAAAGAGTGCTCCTTAAGCCAAGCATGCCTTCTGTGCACAGACCCAGTAACAGCAGCCCTGCAAGAGGCCTCTAATGAATCAAAATCACATTGCAAAGTATGTTTTCCAACTTGTTTGGCAGAATGCATTAAATCCAGTAATTCTTTATTTTCCACACAGTCAGGAATCAACATCATTTTCTGTTTAAGCAGTCCAATAACATGTTGCTGATATTTTAACATATGAAACTGGCAGTTTAGAGCCCCAATAGCCAAGGCTGCAGAAGTGTAAACCTTCTTACCCCATCTAGCCAGTGCCCTGGAGTCTCTATCAGAAGGGGTAGGATTTTTAGCAGTAGAAGCCTTAATGCCACTGGGCCCCTGTGAAACAGTCCCTGGATCTGCAATAGGATTTTTGAAAAGGAGCTTGTGGGACTCAGGGACCCTGTAGTATCTGTCAGGTTTTCAGGGAGCAGGAGGCAGGGAATCACGGGCCAAACTAGATTCCGAGAAAGCATCAACAATGTCTAGTACAGAAGGAATATCTAAAAGCCTATACTAAGGTAGGAGAAGGAAATCACTAAGCCTCTTTTTTGAATCAGAAAAATCCTGGCTTTCCCAGTGGAAATGCTCTCAGAGTATGCAAGGTTTCCCCAAAAGAAAAATCCTCAGGAGGGGAAGCAGAGGGAATAGAGTCCTCTGCATCAGAATCCTCATAAGTAGGCAAGGACAAATCCAGGTCATCAGAAGAGTCGGAGAAAACAGAATCCTGATCAGAAGGCTCAACCTCAGCCCTAGGCCTCTTAGGAGGGGGGGGTTGGCTACCCCTGATTAGAGTTATTAGGCCTTCAGCCATTCTTTTTTTTTTAGGCATAGAGGCTTGAGCATGTGGCCTGGGCATCATTTTTTTAGACATGGATCGAGATTTAGGCCTAAGTAATGAAAGAGGTGTCAATTTAACATGCAAGTCCGTAGGCCTGAATACACCCTCAGAAGCCGGTGCCTGAACAGAGGCTCCGGACCCATCCAAGGAAGAGACATCCGTGGGTTCCATAGTTGAAGCATCGCACGGCATACCGGACTCCGAATGGGTCTTAGTAGAGGCCTGTGAATCACAAGTAGCAGGTATCAGGGGCTGCAAAAGTGCCTCACTGAGTACCGGCAAACTGGCGACTGGCTTGGGAGAAGCGTCGTCGGCAGTTCTGGACCTCGGTGGCCTGTCTTTATCTTTGCGTTTTTTCTGAATCTCGGTAGTCAGACGGCTAACCGAAGACATTGCTGGATAATTAAACTGAGAACCAAAATATTTAGAGGCAAAAATATACAGACGATCGATACTGCACTGATTAAAGCACAAAAACTGACAGCAAGGTACATTGTGGTCAGGGCCTAGGCAAGTAATACAGTACGAATGAAAATCTTTGAGGTATTTGCTTTCCAAAAGTAATGCAATTATTAACTTGCAGTGACATCGGTAAGGAGCAAGAAAAGGTTTCCCCAATGGGGTACTTAGCTTTAGTTGAAGACTTCGGTTCTGAAACTCGAAAACGAAAATTTCAGGAGTCGGCCGACCCACACTTGCGAACTGCTTCGGGCACCGCACAGCAAGAAAGACTGATGTGGTGTTGGCTGCATGTTTTACACCCCTGACGACCTGACGTCATGGAAGACAGGACAGAAACCGACGCAGGACCCAAGACTTTGTTAATAAGGCTGACTGAGGGCAACCTGCAAGCAGATCACCCAAATGTAATGACTGCAAAAGTGAAACACAACGAACATCAGGGCACAAGGGCTTGGTAAGCTGTCACATTTATCATTTAGCACTAACTCGTATACAATCTTGCAAATTAATTATCAGGATGAAAAGTACAGTTTTGTACCTACCATAAATGTAGATGTTAGAGTGTTCACCCTGCTGCAGTCATCAGACTTGGGTTATCCAGCCGTCAGGTGGTCCCCGCAGTCAGCCCAAATTCCAAAGTCTTGGTCCAGCGTCGGTTGCTTTTGCTTCTTTCCTGACGTCAGTGCGCCAGGGGTATACAAGAGGCATCCGATGCCATTTTCTTCAGTTTTTCTTGCCCCAGATGTCAGGTGCCCCCATATATCTATATATATATAAATATATATATATATATATATATATATATATACACACACACACAGACAGACATATGGCAATATAAAAATCAAACAAAACCCTTAGGCACAAGCAAATACACACACAGAGGTAGTTTAGGATAAAGTGGTAGAGAAGTTCAGCTAGTTCAGAGGGGATGGAGGGAGGGTAACCTGGACTGCAGCAGGGTGAAAACTCTAACATCTACATTTATGGTAGGTACAAAACTGTACTATGTTCATCGTGTTACCCTGCTGCAGTTATCACACTTGGGTTGAATCCCAAAGCTAAGGATGGGAGGTGGAGTCAAACAGGGTTAGAAGAAGCTAGTAGGCCCTGCAAAACTGCAGTGGTAAAACCAGCTTTAGTCTTAGAGTATAGAGGTAAGTGATAGTGTTTGGTGAAGGTGTGCACTGAACTCCAAGTAGCAGCTTCCAGAATATCCTTGGTTGGCACTCCCCTGAGAAAGGCTGCTGATGTAGCTGTAGCCCTGGTGGACTGGGACCTAATGTTAGCAGGTACTGGTTTCCCATGATGTGTGTAGCAGAAACGTATGCAATGCCCTATCCATTTTGAAATGGTCTGTTTTGAGATAGCTTTTCCTTGTGATCCTGTAGCACAGGCTACAAAAAGCTGGTCAGTTTTTCTGAAAGCCTTAGTTTTATCCAAGTAGTAACGTAATTGCCTGTAAATGTCCAAAGAGTGCAGGAGTCTTTCTCCTTTGTTCTGGGGATTTGGGAAGAAGGTGGGCAAGTGAATGGTTTGGTTTAAGGCCACACTGGATACCACCTTTGGCATAAAGGAAGGATTAGTTCGTAGAGAGACTCTGTCTTGATGAAAAATGATGAAAGGTTCCACTGCCATTAGTGCCTGTAGCTCTGAGACTCTTCTAGCTGAGGTTATTGCTAGTAGTAGGGCAGTTTTCCATGAAATAAATTTTAAATCAGCTGAAAAAGCTGGTTCAAAGGGCGGCAGTGTAAGCTTTTCCAGAACAAAGTTGAGATCCCAAGTAGGTGTTGGAGCTCTCCTTGGCGGTCTTAAGTTCTTAGCCCCTCTGAGGAACTGTCTTAGGAGTGGATGTGAAAATAAAGGAGGATCCGTGCTGAAATTGCTGAGGCGTGTATCTTAACAGATGAAAAGGAAAGTCCTTTGTGTAACATCTCAGTTAAATATTGTAGAATCTGAGGGATGTTTGGATCAAGGGGGTTTAGGCCTTTAGCCTGGTTCCAGGCGCAAAATCTTTTCCATTTGTCTGAATAGGTTTTCCTGGTGCTGGGCCTCCTGGCCTCAAGAATGACATCCATAACAGCTTTGGATAAAGGTGTTGGCTGGTTGTTTAGGTAATTTGCCATGCAGCCAGGTTTAAAGTCTTGAGCTGGCTGTGTAGAATCTGATGGTCTCGCTGGGTGAGCAGGTGAGGAATTTGTGGCAAAATCCATGGTGGGTCGTGGGCCATGTTCCTTAAAATTGGGTTCCAATGCTGGCGTGGCCAGTCTGGTGCAACGAGCATCATTACTGGCCTCTCTAATCTGATTTTCAGCAGTACCTTTGCTAGAAGAGGCAGTGGAGGGAAGGCATACACTGTTAATGTCTTCCAACTGAATGAGAGGGCGTCCACTTTCCAAGCTAGTGGATGGAAGGTCCTTATGCAAAATTTTTGAAGTTGGTGGTTGTGGGGGCTGGCAAACAGATCTATGTCTGGGCGTCCCCATTTTTGAACCATCATTGCAAATACTTGTGGATCTAGTTTCCATTTGTGTGGATCCATGATGTTTCTGCGTATGTCGTCTGCCAATGTGCATCTTTCCTGGCAGGAATTGTGCTTGTAATTGAACCTGGTAAGACAGTGCAGTGTTCCACAAGGTCATTGCTTGCCTGCATAGAGGGTAGGAATGTGTGCCCCCTTGCTTGTTTATGTACCACATAACTGTGGTATTGTCCGTCTTTATTAGTAGCTGTCCTGGGTGTAGAAGGTCCCTGAAAGCTGTTAGGGTATTCTGCACTGCTAGCATTTCTTTTTGATTGATATGCAGGTGTCTCTGATCTGTAGTCCATTTGCCCTGAATGCACTGCCCTGCCATGTGTGCTCCCCAGGCATAGTCCGATGCATCTGTTGTCATAGTTTGCCTGGCTGTGGGTAAGGTGAAAGGCTGACCCCTGTTGAGGTGACATGCCTGTGCCACCATATAAACTCCTGTTGAAGGCAGGGAATGAGTGGTATCATTGTTTCCAAGCTGTGGCTGTGCTGAGTCCATACACTTTTTTCAGGTACCACTGTAATTTCCTCATATGCAGTTTTGCAAATGGTATTAGTAGTATGCAAGATGCCATGAATCCCAAGGCCTGCAGAATTTATCTTACAGGGAGTTGGGTTTTTGTTGCCATTATTTTGAAATATTGAAACAGCTGTCGTTGCTTGTCTGGCGTGAGATAAGCCATCTGGGCCGTTGTATTCAAGCTGGCACCCAGGAATATTATGTTTTGTGAGGGTACTAGTTTTGATTTCTTTTTGTTTACTGTGTACCCTAGGCAACTTAGAAGGTGTTTGACAAATGCCAGATGCTTTAAAAGAATGTCCTTGCTTTCTGCTTGAATAAGGCAGTCGTCCAGGTATGGGTATATTTGAATTCCTCTGTCTGCAGTATGCAATTCCTGGTGCCAGACATTTTGTGAAGACCCTGGGTGCAGTAGATAAGCCAAAGGGCAGTGCAGAGAATTGATAATGCGTTGAACCTGCAATGAAGCGGAGGTATCTTCTGCAATTTTGTCTGATAGGGACATGCAGGTATGCCTCCTTGAGGTCCAAAGTGACTAGCCAAGCATTCTTGCCCAGCATGGGAAGAAGCTGTAGTGTTAGCATCTTGAATTTTCGTACTTGCAGATAGGTGTTCAGAATTGAAAGATCCAGAATGGGTCTCCATGCTTTGTCCTTTCTTGGGACTAGGAAAAGTCTGGAGTAAAATCCTTGTCCTTGCTCCTTGTGCAGGTACCTGTTGAATGGCTCATGTTCGTGAGAGCCGTAATTTGTTTTTGTGTCTCTGCCCATTGATTTGGTGGCAGGTTTGGCATTCCTTTGATCCTTGGTAAGGTACAAAAGTGGAATCTGTATCCTTGAGAGACAATGTTTAGAACCCATTTGTCTTTTGTGATGATGTGCCAGTTGTCTCCAAAAAATGCTAGTTTTCCTCCCAAGGGAGCTGCCAGGAGAGATTTGCTTGGTAGTTTGAGGATAGTCTCATTGTGTTTGTTTTCTGCTAGCCTGGGGCCTGTCTTCTCCTCCTTTCTGCGTAGCAGAACCCCATTGGCGAGGTTTGTAAGGGCCCTGTGTGACTGGCCTCTGCCCCTTGGGTGTCTGTATTTGCCCCTCTGTGATCTGTCTGAAGCTGGAAAGGACCAGTTTTATGTTAGCCAATTTCTGCTGAAACGAGGGGGTTGTACCTGCAAAAAATCCTTGACCGTTTGCATAGACTTTGCCTTATCCTCCATTTTCTTTAAAACCTCTTCTGCTTTGACACCAAATAATACATCCTGTTGTAAAGGTGCATCCAATAATTTTGCTTTAACATAGTCAGGGAGGGTTGTTCTTTTAACCAAGCATGTCTACGTATGACAGTAACAGCTGCTCTACAGGAAGCTTCCAATGAATCAAATCCGAATTGTAAAGTATGTTTGCCCACCTGTTCAGCTACATGCAACAGATCCTGCATTTCCTTGAATTCAGGCTGTTATGAATGTGTGCTCATTTTTTGTTTTAACTGAGACATAAGGAATTGTTGATATTTCAACATGTGAAACTGGCAATTTAATGCTCTCATAGCCAGTGTTGCTGAGGTGCATATTTTCTTTCCCCATCTATCTAGGGCTCTGGAATCCCTTTGAGGGCACAGGAATTTTAGCCATAGAAGCTTTTGCTCCCTTAGGACCCTGAGAAATTGTTTCTGGGTCAGCTACAGGGCCTTTATAAAGGAATTTATGTGAGTCAGGTACTCTGTAGTATCTGTCTGGTTTGGCTGGAGCAAGAGGTAGAGAGTCTGGATTTAAAGTAGACTCCAAGTAAACATCATCCGCAATATCTAAAACAGGAGGGATAGCAAGAGGTCTGTGCTGGGGTAGTAAAAGGAACTCTCGGGAGTCTTTTCTTAGAATCTGAGTAATCCTGGCCTTCCCAGTGGAAATGTTCCCTCATGGTATGTAAAGTTTCCCCAAAGGAGAAGTCTTGAGGGGGAGATGCTGAGGGAATAGAATCTTCAGCATCAGAATCCTCATAAGGTGGTAAAAGTGTAATCCTGTTCCTCAGAAGAATCTGAGGAGAGAGAAACCGTCTGAGGAGAGAGAAACCTGGTCAGAGGATGCATAATCCTCCACTTGTCTTGGTCTTTTATCAGGAGGGGGATGGGAACCCCTGATAAGGGTAATCAAATCTTCAGCCATCTTTAAGCATCTGTTTCTTAGTATGGAGCCTTGAACTGTAGACTGATGTACAGTTTTCTTTGGTTTTAAAGGAGTTTTAAGTTTAGCATAAGATTTAATGGTGAGTGTAGTCTGTCTGAAGACACCTTCTGCAACCGAAGGTGTTTCCGTTGCACTGGTGTCTAGTTCTGCTCCGGTGTCGGTAGATGGCTGCGTCGGCCTAGTAGACTCCGCTTGGGAATCCGCAGCTGTCTGGGGTTCCAGTTCTGCGGTCATCAGGGGCTGCGTAGGCACCTCACTGAAAACTGGAGAACCGGCGACAGGCCCAACTGAGGCCTCGGTGTCTGGCTGCCTGTCCTTAATCCTTGTGCTTTTTATAAATGGCGGTCGTCGGCTGCTCCGACGGCATGATATAATTAAATTTCCTACCAAAGTAATGCCGTGCGAAGTCAAAATGGCATTTGATAGTTCATTTATTAAACCTAGCGCAAAACCGACAACCTGTGATGTCGTGGTCTGGGCCTAGGCAAGGAATACAATAGGAATGGAAGTCTTTATGAGGTATTTGCTTCTAACAAGAAATGCAATTGTTAACTTTTTCTGACATCGGACTGAGGCAAGAAAATGTTCCCCAACGGGGTACTTAGCTTTAATGAAGACTTCGGACTGAAATTCAAATCGAAAATCTCAGGTGTCGGCCGACTGGCACTTGCGAACTGCTTCTGCTTTGGGCACAGCGCGGCAAGAAAGACTGAAGAAAATGGCGTCGGATGCCTCTTATATACCCCTGGCGCACTGACGTCAGGGAAGAAGCGACAGCAACCGACGCTGGACCAAGACTTTGGAATTTGGGCCGACTGCGGGACCGCCTGACGGCAGGATAACCCAAGTGTGATGACTGCAGCAGGGTAACACGATGAACATCGGGGCACATAATACAAGGCTTACAGGAATTCTCTTGCTGGGAGTTGATTCCTCTTGGACTGCTTTAAAATACATAGAAAACACACCATGTCTGAGGGAAAGGAAGTCCTTTTGCTCTTTAGTGTTTAGCAGTGCTGGTGGGAATAGCATTTCTCACAATGTAATACGATATAACTTAAGGAACACTCAGGCAACCCCCAGGGACCAAAGGCAGTTCAGAGTAATATATAGCACCTCCTAGATTTCACGAGTCGCTAAGAATGCCCTTAGCCCTGCAAAAGGCAATTACTGAAGTCAGGCTCTCTGTAAATACCCCATGTGCAGCAAATATGCCAAAGGCAAAAAGGTAACCTGGCAAAGGGAACCCGCCTACTTCAAATCTAAGGAAATGTCTCACCCACTCTGGCTAATACTTCAAGTCCAGATGACCATAAAAGGTTGAGGAAACAGTGATGGTAGAAAGCGCCGACTGGTCACCATTCTGAGCTTTGTAACTTTTAGAAACTGGTTTAATCTAGAAAGAGTTGAAATGAGCCAAAATCCCTTCTTTACTTGGGACTAGGAATATCTTGGAGTAGAATCCTATCTTTTTCACTCCCTGGGATATCAATCATTTCTGCATGCAGGAGGAGTTGAACCTTATCACTAGGAACCTGTGCAGTGCCTAAAAATGTGGTTTGCTGTGGAAATGCAGTCTGCACATCTACAAGATATGTAGGACTCGTGTGTCTTCTGATGGCCTCCCATTTTTTTCCACAAAGAAAGCTAGTCTGCATCTTATCTTTAAAGGAAGGATTGTAAGAGGGCAAAAGCAGGTGTGGGTAGAGTGGTGAAGGAGTTTGAGAGGGTAACAAGAGGGGCTAGCTTTGCTGAGCCATAGCTGTTTCACTAGCGTCATGGCCCTGTGGACTCCTACTTCAGCTCCCTCTGATCCACCTATTTGTTTTCTTCTTCTATACCAGCCATTCTTGTCCTTTTACACTCAGGGAAGAAAGGGCAACGTTTCTGGGTAACTTCTAACATTTCTAGGGGAAGGGAATGCAAAAGAACCATGACTAATTTTACACCCCCTCCCCCCATTTCAAACACCCTCTCTGTAGGAAGTCCAAAGACAAAAAGAAAAGCTCCCTGTCCTATGGGTGGCTGACAAGGAGTTCTGCCTTAAGATGTTGTAGCAGGGGCTGCGCCCAAAGCCAAAAATGCCTCCAACATACCCGATACATACGCAACTGCTAGGCAGGATGCATCTTACTACATCAAAGACGGTCTTGTCAAAACGGGAAGTGTGGCTGCATAGGTCAAGCATCTCCCTTCTTTGTGCCCTTGGCCTCCATCCTTACTGCTTTTCATATCATTTAACCAAGGACAGACTCACGCAATTTAAAATACAAGATGGGCAGTTTAGGACTCAAAACAGCTACAGTAGCTGAGGTGGATGCATTTTCACAACAGTCAAGAATTCTGCTCCACGTGATACTGGAAAAAGGATTCCTGGATGCTATCATATTAGATCCTTTACATGAACCAAAACATAATACAGATAGATCAGTACATGATTTTTATACAAGTGTTTGTGGAAGTCACAGATCCATCAAAAAACAGTCCGCCTTCCTAAAGAGTAAGGAACTGCGAATATTGCTACAAAAACATGTGCTAGTCAACATGTTGTCAAGGACTTCAAAGAATTTAGAAAAGGCCAAAGGTTTAGACTAAACCAGGCACAGAAAATTCCTGTACCAAATCTGGGACTGAAAAAACATGTTCTCCTATTTAAATGTTTCCTTCATTCTGGGAAGGGTAGCCACAAATGAGATCTCCACTGGCAAAGCAGATGACCAGGTTGTCTTCTGTATGACCCTATGTAAAAAAAAAAAAAAAAAAAAAGAGACATTTGGTAAACTGATTTCAATTCCTACATTTCAGAGTCAGTATATGAACCCAATGGGGAGAAGACTCGCTGGTCTTTACAGAGGGGACCCTTAACACTGAAAATTTTTCAGAGGTTGGCTGCCTGGACTTCAAAAATTCCATTAAGATGTGGACCAATTTAGAGAGATCGTGTGAGGGAACCTGGGGTGGTGGTGGTGGTGGGGGGCCATGTAGGAAGAGGGAAAAAAACATTCAACTCAGGCTAAGCTAATATGGTTTTCACCAGAGGGATTGCAGCAAAGCCTTTGGTAGTGATAGAATACAGGAGCTGTACTGAAGGTGCCTTGTTAATACCCATGGTCTTAGAGTTTGATGTAAACAGACTCCAATGTAGAATCACCACCCCTTGAATTTTCTTCCTTCTGAGTGTGTCTCCCAAGTACTTTTTCTTTCGTGGATGATCTGAGGGAGAGCTGGTGGACAACATGGCAGACTGGGACCAGATAAGCACCATCTTCAAATAAGTGCCTAGCACAGTCTCTACCATACACTTCTAGGGTCCTTTGGTTAAAATGAAGCACACCAGGAAGGACTGAGCATGTCATGATCAAAAGGCACAACTTGTGGAAGTCTTCATAAAGTATCTTTTTGCGCCTAAATACAACAGTTAACCTTAGAAAACAGGCATCTACAACTGCCAACAAAAACACACCACAAAGGAAGAGGATTAGAATATTTTTCCCCAGTGGGGTACTCATAAGCAACTCTGGAGGCATGCTGTACTAATAATGCAACAGAAGGCATACGAAGTTGACTGAACTGTGGCAACAAAGATCGCAAGATAGAGCCAGCCAATGTTCCTTTGAATACCATAACTGTCTGACATCTTTGTGGAATGCAGTCCAGCAAAGCAGAGGGAAAGAGAACACTCTGGACATCTGACAGGCCATCAGCTACTGCAGGCAGGAATCCCAAGGGCCAGTATTTTAACAGCCAACAACATGATGTAAATTAAAGGTTATATGCATTACTTAAGAAAAGTTCAAGAAGGGTTAGGCTCATGAGCTGCATGTTGTTTAAAGTCTGTACAGTTTTATACAAGTTTGATTAATTCTGACATTTTAGCCAAACTGTACAGTAAGCTCCAAAACTTTAAATGGATTCTGCTGAGAACAATCATGCAAGCTTACTTACAAGACAGTGAATGCGGGATCTTACATAAAGAAAAAATAAAGCAACCATGCCTGCAAGAAAAGAACAGTTAAGTATTTCTGAAATGCATCTGATGATCTCAAAGGATATGTAAAAAGTTCTAGGAGCTGAAACAAGTTTAGGCCTACCTCTTACACTGAAAAGCTACAGAAAATACAGTTGTGTACACTTACCATAAATGTAGATGTTCGAGTGTATTCACTGTTGCAGTCATCACATTTGGTTATCTGCTTGCAGTAGCCCTCAGTCGGCCTGATTATCAAAGTCTTGGGTCTTGCGTCGCTTGCAGTCTCATCTTCCATGACGTCAGGCAGTCAGGGATATAAAACATGCAACAGACATCATTACATCAGTTTTTCTTGCCCCAGATGTCACAAGGTTACACCTCCAACAAAAAAGCAAACACACCAAAAAGCTTTAAGCATAGTAAAAAAAAATAAAATGGAATAGAGGTATAGCCAAAAGAAGTCAGGGGGCTGGAGGGAGGGTAACCAGGACTGCAACAGTGAATACACTCGAACATCTACATTTATGGTAAGTGTACACAACTGTACTATTCTTAGTGTTTCACTGTTGCAGTCATCACATTTGGGTAGATTCCCAAAACTAAGGATGGGAGGAGGACATTAGATAGCATTAGGACCAGCTATAAGGCCCTGCAAGACTGTAATAGCAAAGCCAGCTCTGGGATTTAGAGAAAATTGGCAAATGGTAATGCTTGGTGAAAGTATGTACAGAACTCCAGGAAGCAGCTTCTAGGATGTCCCTGGTAGGGACACCTCTGTGAAAGGCTGTAGAGGTAGATGCAGCCCTGGATGAGTGTGGTCTTATCCCCTTGTGGGATAGGTTTTCCATGGTGATTATAGCAGAAATGAATGCAATGGCCTATCCATTTAGAAATGGTTTGCTTTGAAATGACCTTCCACTCTGCTCCTGCAGCAAATGCTACCAGCAGCTGTTCAGATTTCCTGAGAGGTTTAGTCCTGTCCAAGTAAAATCTAAGTTGTTGGTGCACATCTAAGGAGTGCAGTACACATTCCCCTTTGTTCTGTGGATTAGAAAAAAAGGTTGGCAAATGAATGGACTGATTAAGAGCCACACTGGATACTACCTTGGGCATGAAGGAGGGATTGGCCCTGCGGGACACCCTGTCCGCATGAAAGATGATGAAAGGCTCCACTGCCATAATGGCCTGTAAATCGAACACCCTTCTTGCTGAAGTGATGGCTAAAAGGAAGGCTGTTTTCCAAGAAAGGAATTTCAACTCTGCATTTGCAGCTGGCTCAAAAGGAGGCAGAGTGAGTTTCTCCAATACAAAGTTAAGGTCCCAGGCTGGAGATGGGCTCTCCTGGGTGCTCTTAAGTTTTTGGCCCCTCTGAGGAACTGCTTGAGCAGTGGATGAGAGAAGAGGGGTGATTCTGTGTTGTAATGAGCTGAAATGGCTGAGGCATGAATTCTGATGGAGGAAAAGGAAAGGCCCTTGTGAAGCATCTCAGTTAAGTATTGAAGAATCTGAGGTAAACTGGGTGCTGCTGTGCCCATCCTCCCTGAGTTTGGTTCCAGGAACAGAATCTTTTCCATTTTTCAGCATAAGATTTTCTAGTACTAGGCCTCCTTGCCTCCAGAATGACATCCAACACTTGTTTACTGAGGGATGGTAATGGAGAGATCAGGTAATTAGCCAGGTTCAGGGTTTGAAGCTGAGGGTGCAGAATCTGACCCTCCTGCTGGGACAGCAGGGTAGGGGTCTGAGGCAGGTGCCATGGTGCAAGCAGTGACACTGCGCAAGAGGGGGTACCAGTGTTGGCGTGGCCAGTCTGGTGCAATCAGTATCGTCCTTGGTTTGTCCTGTTTGATCTTTATTAGTACCTTGGAGAGGAGAGGCAGAGGAGGAAAGGCATAAACTGATAGATTTTTCCAGGTGAAGGACAGGACATCCACTTTCCAAGCTTGTTTGTGGGGAGTCCTTGTGCAGAATTTGTCCAATTGGTAGTTCTGGGAGGAGGCAAACAGGTCCATCTCTGGGCTCCCCCATTTGTTTATCAACATGTTGAATGTCTTTGGTTCCAGTTTCCACTCGTGTGGGTCTATGAGATTTCTGCTTAATTCGTCTGCCAGTGTATTTCGCTTTCCTGGCAGGAATTGAGCCTGTAAGTGCACTTGGTAGCTCAAGGCAGTGTTCCACAGAACCATGTGTAGTTTGCAGAGAGTACGAGTGCCCCCCCCCGCTTGTTTATGTACCACACAACAGTGGTGTTGTCCTTTACCATTAATTGTCCTGGAAGAATGTGTTCCTTGAATGCTGTTAGAGCATTCTGTACAGCTAACATTTCTTTTTGACTGATATGCAGGTGCATTTGACTTGGGTTCCATTTGCCCTGAATGCACTGCCCTGCCAAGTGAGCCCCCCATGCATAGTCTGATGCAGCTGTTAGGGTTTGTGGGCCAGGGGGTAGAGTGAATGGCAGTCCCTTGTTTTGGTGGCAGGCCACTACCCACCAAAGGAACTCTAACTGTAGGCAAGGTATGATAGGAATCATTGCTTCTAGATCCTGAGAATGTTGACACCACAGGCTTTTTAGACACCATTGTAGTTTCCTCATATGTAGTCTCGCACATGGAATTAGAAGAATGCAAGAGGCCATGAACCCCAAGGCTTGCAGTATTTGTCTTGCAGACAGCAGGGTCTTTGTGGCCATTAGTTTGAAGTAACCGGTCAAATCAACTTGTTTCTCTGGCGTGAGGAAAGCCATCTGGGAAGTTGTGTTCAAGCTTGCTCCCAGGAATACAATTTGATGGCAGGGTAAAGATGTGATTTCTTTTCGTTTATGGTGTACCCCAGAGAAGTTAGCACTTTTCGTACAAACGCCAGATGATTCAATAGTATGTCCCGGCTTTCTGCCTGAATTAGACAATTGGCCAGCTATGGGTATATTTGAATATTTCTTTGCCTGCAAAATGCAATGTCTGGAGCTAGGCACATTGTGCATACCTTGGATGCAGTAGATAAGCCAAAGGGCAGTGCAGAGAACTGATAGTGCATGAAGCCTGCTTTGAAGAGTAGGTATCTTCTGCAAGAATCCCTGACTGTGATGTGCAGGTAGGCTTCCTTTAAATCCAGTGTTGCCAACCAGGCATCCTTGCCTAGCATAAGAAGCAACTGATTAAGAGTTACCATCTTGAATTTTGGGATCTCCCAAAAAGTGTTTAAGATAGAGAGGTCCAGGATAGGATGTCAGTTGTAGTCTTTTCTTGGCACCAGGAAAAGTCCTGATTAGAAACCTTGTCCCCTTTCCTCTTCTGGGACAGTCTGAATAGACCTTATACTCAGAGAGAACTTGCTTTTGAGCCTCTGCCCACAGATTTGGGGGTAGATCTGGCCAACCGTTTGGGGTTGGTAAAGTGTGGAAGTGGAATCTGTGTCCTTGGGAAACTATATTTAAAACCCATTTATCCTGGGTAATGAGTTCCCAGTTTGTTGCCTGCAGAGCAATCGTTCCCCCTAAAGAAGCAGTCAGTTGAGAAGGGCTTGGAAGTTTTAAAGTTAAGCCATTGAGACAGTTTACCATGGGGGGGGGGGTCTTACTACTCCCTGCTTTGGAAGTGGGAGCCCCCCACTGCTTAATCCTGTGCGTACCTTGGAATTGAAGCCTGGGTGTTCGGCTGGTTCTGGGTATGGACTGAGTAAGCCTGGAAGAGGCAGGAAAGAACCAATTCTTAGAGGGCCAATGCCTACTAAATCTTGGAGGCTGTACTTGCAGGAAATCTTTAACAGTTTGCATAGATTTAGCTTTTTCCTCCATATTAAGTACTTCTTCTGCTTTGTTGCCAAATAGGTGGTCCTGGTTTAGTTTAAGGGAGCACCTGGCAATTTAGCTGTAACATGATCTGGCAAAGATTGCTCCCTAAGCCAAGCATGCCTTCGAAGTACAGACCCAGTGACAGCAGCCCTGCAAGATGCCTCTAGTGAATCAAAACCACATTGCAAAGTATGTTTTCCAACTTGTTCAGCAGAATGCATTAAATCCTGTAAATCCTTATTTTCAGCACAGTCAGGAATCAACATAATTTTCTGCTTAAGCAATCCAATAATATGCCGCTGATACTTTAACATATGAAACAGCCAGTTTAAGGCCCTAATGGCCAAGGTTGCAGAAGTGTATACCTTCTTATCACATCTATCCAGCGCCCTGGAATCTCTATCAGAGGGGGTAGGATTTTTGGCAGTAGTAGTCTTAATGCGCTTGGGTCCCTGTGAAATGTTCTCAGGTTCCGCAGTAGGATTTTTAAAGAGGAACTTGTGAGAGTCAGGAACCCTGTAATATCTATCTGGTTTTCTGGGAGCAAGAGGTAAGGCGTCAGGGGCCAAGCTAAATTCCGAAAAGGCATAATCAACTATGTCCAGTTCAGGGGGATAGCTAAAGGCCTGTGTTGGGGCAGGAGTAAGAAATCCCTAAGCCTCTTTTTAGAATCAGAGTAATCCTGGCTTTCCCAGCGAAAATACTCCCTAAGAGTATGCAAGGTTTCACCAAAAGAGAAATCCTCTGGAAGGGAAGCAGAAGGAAGAGCCCTCTGCATCAGAATCCTCATAGGTAGATAAGGGTAAATCCTGGTCAGAGGAAACAAATTTCAGAATCCTAATCAGAAGAATCATAAGCAAATTCAGTCCTAGGTCTCTGGGGGGGGGGGGGGGTTGGCTTTCCCTGATTAAAGTAACAAGGTCTTCTACCATTCTTATTTGTTTTTTAGGCATAGAGGCCTGACCATGCGGTCTGGGCATCCGTTTCCTAGGCATGGATCGAGTTTTAGGCCTTGAAGAAGATGGCGTCAGTTTAATATGCAAGTCAGTAGGCCCGAATACACCTTCAGGAGCCAGTGCCTGCACAGCGGCTCCAGACCTATCCAAGGTAGTGACATCCGCAGGTTCCACAGTTGAAGCATCTCGCGCATACCAGACTCCGGAATGGGTCTCAGTGGAGGCCTGCGAATCTGAAGTAGCAGGTATCAGGGGCTGCGAAAGCGCCTCACTGAGTACCGGCGAACTGGCGACTATAACTTAGAAGCGTCGTCGGCAGCTTTGGACCTAGACAGCCTGTCTTTATCTCTGCTTTTTTTCGGAATGTCGGTAGTCTGGTGGCTTACCGAAGCCATATTTGAATAATTGAACAGAGTACCAAAATATTTAGAAGCGTAAATATACAGACGATGAATAGTTCGTTGTTTAAATAATGCACAAAACTGACAGCGAGGTATGTCGTGGTCAGGACGTAGGCAAGGAATACAGTAAGAATGAAAATCTTTATGAGGTATTTGCTTTCCAAAAGAAATACAATTATTGACTTTTACCGACATCGGTTTGGAGCAAGAAAAAGTTTCCCCAACGGGGTACTTAGCTTTAAAGACTTCGGTTCTGAAACTCGAAAACAAAAATTTCAGGAGTCGGCCGACCGGCACTTGCGAATTGCTTCTGCTTCAGGCACCGCAAGGCAAGAAAGGCTGATGTAAAGATGTCGGCTGCATGCTTTATACCAGACTACCTGAAGTCATGGAAGATGAGACAGCAGCCGACGGAGGACCCAAGACTTTGATAATCAGGCCGACTGAGGGCTACTGCAAGCAGATAACCCAAATGTGATGGCTGCAACAGTGAAACACAAAGAACATCTACAGTAAAATTGGAAAGACTCAAGAAAAAGACCTTAAATATAACACTTAATTTTTTTTTATTTGGTAAATATATGCAAGCAGCATTAGACATTAAATTTTGGGACACCATGCCAGGTACATATGAGCCAAGTGTCCACTGGCAAACTCAGAAAAAGCAAAAGGTGTAGCAGCATGAATTAAACAAATCTAGTGTCCACTTCTTATGGCTTAGAATACAGAGTTTCTATCTAATTACCTAATTTACAATACAGAAAAAATAATTTACAATATAGAAAGTACAGTTGTGAATGTAGAGTATAGGTTCATAGGATATTACTAGGCTAATGGCTTAAAAGCCCTTACGAGCCTAACCAATATAACCCAATTTTACCCAATATCTAGCCCCTAGGGGAAAGGGGCTGGAATGGTTTTGTGCCTATGCCTTGAGTACCTTACAGACTGCCCCTTGTCCATAAGGGACAGGCACAACCCCAGGTGTGAATTTGTGATTTCCTATGCATCTGAAGGACAGGGAAGGGCTCTGCTTAGTGTGACTAGGAAGCCTGTTCCAAAGAAGAGGCAATCTGAGGCACATGCCCATCTCTGCAGCATGTTTTGCTTGAGTTGTTAAGTTTAGATCCCTACATCGAGTGACCTTCAGGCTGTTTGACTTGCAGATGTGTAGCAGGTGAAGGTCTGGATTTGAGTGCACTGGAATGGTCAATGCTGCGGTAGCCTTGGTTATATGGGCTGTATCCTGCCACGAATACAACAGCTTCAAAGCTTCAGGGCATCTTCCGCATGCCCAAACTATTCAACAGTCAGCTCAAGCTGAGCTGTCTAAAAAGGACAAGTTTGGGCTCCAAGCCCTTTAGAGCTTTTATGCCCACAGAGAGGAAGGGGTTGAGCTAAAAGGACAATGCTAGGAAAAAAGTGTGTCCAATCCCTGTGATAAACACAACAAATACATGGGGAATGGAGGAAGGGAGCAGCTACTGCAGCAGAGATCACTCAAACATCTACTGTTATGGCAGTACACCATAAAAGAAAAGGATAAAGAACTTTATTCCCCATTGGGGTACTCAGCTGTAACTTTGGAAGCATCATGAAGTAACGATGCATCTGAA
Source organism: Protopterus annectens (assembly GCF_019279795.1). NCBI lineage: Eukaryota > Metazoa > Chordata > Ceratodontiformes > Protopteridae > Protopterus > Protopterus annectens. Next base: position 448,433,050 of record NC_056736.1, on the reverse strand, counting down.
GGCATATGATGTTCATGAACTGTGGCAATAAAAATCTGAATATAGAGCCAATTCTTCATACCGACTGCTGCTGCAGTAGACTTGCAAGACAAAGAAAGCAGATCGTACATAGACAAGAACAATCTTAAACATGCCTGCAAGAATACCCTAGCTTACTACATTTGGGAGAAGCGGAAGGGTCCAGAAGCCTCTGGAGAATGGTCCTAGCAAAGCCTGATCTAAACAAAGGAATTAAGCTTCTAATGCCTTGGAAAAGTATGTATTGAGGACCAACTGGTGCTTCTAAAATATTGCTAGAATTTACCCTTTTCCAAAAAGCCAAAAGGAAGCCAAGACTCCAGTAGAATAGGTCCTAAACCTGCATAGAGCAGTTTTGTAGTGGTGAGTATAATAAAAGATAGTAGCTTTAGACAACCATTTGAAAATAGTCAATTTTGACACAGGTTGTCCCTTATTACCTATACAAGAAATTAAAAAAAATTGAGCCAAATATCCAAAGATTTAGTTCTGTCAAGATAGTACCAGAGTTTATTTTATTTTACATTTGTTGACCAGGATAGACAGACTGGATATATGTCCATTTTCAGCGAAGGCCCAGGGAGAAAAGTTCCACATACCAAAAAAGAGACCATACATACATCACTGAGTGCTAAACTTAGCCAGACATGTTTATAAAAAAAAAGACAAAGAATACAAGCAGATCTCAATATACACAATGTGCAGACTTGCATCTGATTGGCAAAGACGTATCAGAAAATGTGAACATAGAATACAATCAGATCTCATAATTCACAGTGCTTAGACACTCAAATGCTATGAGGCATAGATACTTGGCTAAACAGTAGGTTGGGTAGCAGGACATGTATTATTAGTGAAGTTGTTTGTCAGGTTTAGAACAACAGCACAGCCAGTGAGATGTGAGGTACTTTTTTAGTTCTCTTTTAAATAGGGGTATTTAGGTTTCCTTGGTAACGGTAGGAGGGAGTAGATTCCAGATTTTACCGGTTGAGTTGGCAAATATAGCATCGCCTGCAGTGTTGATGGATTTTTGGGACAGTATCATTAGTTTATCAACTGAGTGTAATGGCCTGGGGGCACTAAGAGGGGTGAGAATATTTTTATGGGCAGGGGTGTTATCAGGTTGATAGAGTATTTTATGCCCTACTATAAGATGGTTGAACTGTAGAAGGGTAGGATACTCTATCCATCCCAGTGCTTTGAGATTCTGGCACTGGTGGGTCCTAGAAGCCATGCCTGTAGCGAATCTGGCTATATGACTAACATCCTGATAGTTTGAGAGTGGTTTTGGATAGGTTGGGGAGTACAGGGGAGGCATACATAAGGGTAGAGAGGAGGTGTGATCTTGCAATAGATATCCTAACTGGGGGGGGGTGAGGAAAGGTTTGGCACTGTACAGGGAGCCAAGTTTTTTTGTTGACGGACTTAACAGCGTGGCATGTTTATCAAATTTAAGGTTGTTGTCTATTACGCCTAGAAGCTTTGTATGGTCGGGAGATAATGGTGTCATTGCTAGATTTGATGTTGAAGGAAGGAGGAGGAATTCCATGGTTAGGGGAGAAAAGTAGTAGCTTGGTTTTGTTAGGATTTAGAAGCAGGTGGCGATTAGCTAGCCATGTTTTTACCGTGCTGAAAGTGGTTTGGGTGAGTGTTAGCAGGTGTGTAGGAGAGGAGGCAGAGCATATCAGCGTTGAGTCATCGGCATATTGGATGCAGGTGGCTCCTGTGATGGTGGTGTGCAGATCATTGATAAAGATAGAGAAAAGAAGGGGACCTAGTTGTGGGACACCTAGTGTTAGAGGAAGTTGGGATGACAGCTTGCTCTGCCATACTACAGCCTGCTGTCTACCGTTTAGGTAGGAGTGAAAAAAGAAGTTATATACTCACCATAACGTTCCATCTAAGTGGGTAACTTCATTTGTCATCAACCTGTGGGTATCGGATTCAACCTGGATCCGAGCCGGCAGCTTTCCAAGCTCCTCCCCCTTACCCATAATACCCTGCCACCTCCTTCCAATCCTCAGATCGCGTTTGCCCATCTATACAATCTCACAATGACAAAGCAACAACCTGGAGAATCCTAACCCAAGGATTAACAAATGACCTGAAAAACCATCCTAGTGTTCAGGAAGTCAATGAACCAGGTTAGGGGGAAGGAGGGGGGGGGGGGTCGGTTGATGACAAATGAAGTTACCTACTCAGATGGAACGTTACAGTGAGTACATAACTTCTTTATCTGAAGTAGGTAACTTCATTTTATCAACCTGTGGGACAGAGTCCCCAGCTACCAAAAACTTGGGAGGTCCTCAAGGAAGGATATTCCGGAGCACTGCAGAGCCAAAAGCCGCCCTTCCCCTAGAAACTAAATCCAATTTATAGTGAGAGATAAAGGTATGAGAGGATGCCCAAGTAGCCGCAGAGCAAATGTCATCTAAGGGAATTCTTAACCAGAATAAAGCAGATGTAGCCATAGACGGGTAGAGTGAGCGTAAACCCCAGTAGGCTCTGGCCGGCCAGATAGTTTATATGTGAGCAGAATGCAATTCAAAATCCATCTGGCCAGAGTCACCTTCGACACAGGCTTACCCAAGAAGGGTTTAGCAAGAGAGACAAAGAGCTGATCAGACTTGCGGAAGGCCTCTGTTCTGTGCAAATAAAAACGTAACTGTCTATGAACATCTAACAAATGAAGTTTGTACTCCCCTCTGTTTTGATAGTTAGGGAAAAACATTGGAAGATTGATGGGACTGATTGATGTTCGACTCTGAGGCCACTTTAGGTAGGAAAGATGGGTTAGTCCTGAGAGAGACCCTGTCCTTATGGAAAATCAGATACAGGGCTCTAATACAGAGAGAGCCTGGAGCTCCAACACCCCTTTGGCTGAGGTAATAGCTACCAAAAAGGCAGTTTTCCAGAACAAAAATTTCAAATCAACTGAAGCTGCAGGTTCAAAAGGAAGTCCAGTTAAAGCCTGAAATACCAAGGTTAGATCCCATGGAGGGACTGGGTTCCTAACAGGGGGTCTCAAGAGAAACGTACCTTTCAGAAAGGTCTTGCAAATCTTGGTGGAAGTGAGGGGACTGAGATAGTCTCCAATGTGAAAATGTGAGATGGCAGCCATTAGAACCTTTACAGTAGAAGAACTGGCCCTTTGCTGAAAAATATAAGATTGAAAATTGAGCACAGCTGGAATGGGAGCAGTGAAAGGGTCCAAATTCCTATGAGACGCCCAAATAGAAAAACGCTTCCATTTACTATTGTAAGTCTTCCTGGTAGAAGGTTTATGCGCTGCTACCAGGATAGATCTAACTGCAGATGAGACACCGGGAGTCCTAGCAACTAATGGAACTGGATCAACCATGCTGAGAGCTTGAGATCCACCAGATTCGGGGGTTTCAATCCCCAAGGATGAGATATTAGATCCGGGATGGGATCCAAGATCCAGAGAGGAGCTATAAGATGAGACCGCAGGCACGGGAACCAGGTTTGACAAGGCCAGAATGGGGCTATGAGGATAATCTTGTTCCCCAACCGACAAGCTTTCTGTACGAATTTTGTTATCAATGGAAGAGGAGGATAAGCATACAGAAGACCGGGTGGCCAAGCATGGACTAGAGCATCCCTGGGGCTTTCCCCCGGAGGGGGAATTAGAGTGAAAAACTTGCTGCACTTTGCGTTGGAAGGCGACGCGAAGAGATCGCAGCAAGGCTGACCCCACTTGCGGAAGATCTGTTTCACTACTAAGGGATTCAGAGACCGCTCGTAAGGCGAGAGGATAGTTCGACTCAGTTTGGCCGCTAGGATGTTGGACCAACCCGGAATGTGCACTGCTAACAGAAAACGGTTGGTGGATATCGCCCAATCCCAAACTCTCATGGCCTCTCGGCAAAGAGGGTAAGACCTGGTCCCCCCCATTTGTTGATGTACCAGACCACTGACATGTCTGACTGAATTGCAATCGTCCCTGGAGGGAGAAAGGCATGAAGGGCTTGCAACACTAGAAGCACCACCCTCATCTCCAAAACACTGATATGCAGAACAGTCTCTGTCCGAGACCACGTACCTTGAACAGTTCTGCCCGCGTAGTGCCCCCCCCCCAAGGCGAGAAGCGTCTGTGGTCACTGTGGCTTGGGGTTGCGGCAAAACAAACTGTTGTCCTTCCCGAAGCTCTCGGGAGTGGAGCCACCACAAGAGGGAATTCCTGCAAACTCTGCTGAGAGGAATCGGTAAGTCCAATGGGTGGGAAAGGATAGACCACTGAACCTGCAAGGTCCACTGGAGAATCCTCATGTGCAAGCGAGCTAAGGGCGAGAGACTGATTGCTGCTGCCATGGACCCTAAAGCTCTCAGAACTAACTCCATTGATGGGGTAGGTGGCTGAAGGGCTAAAACGTGTAAGGTCAAGCTGCAAAGTCTGTCTGATGTCAAGAAGGCCTTGGTCTGAAGAGTGTCTATCCTGGCCCCGATGAACTGCAAGACTTGAACTGGTTGAAGGGATGACTTTTTTATGTTTATGGTGATCCCCAAATGGGATGCTAGAAGTAGGAAACAATCCCTGGCTATGCAGAGTAGATGCCTGATGGGGGAGGTAAGGAGCCAGTCATCTAGGTAAGGAAAAACCTGTATTCCCTGAAGTCTCAGGTGGGCCGCTACAACTGCCATGACCTTGGTTAACACCCTGGGAGCTGTGGTGAGACCGAAGGGTAGGACCCTGAACTGGTAATGACTGGCCCCTAGCCGGAAGCGGAGAAACCTCCTGGATCACCTGTCCATGAGAATGTGATAGTACGCATCCTTGAGGTCTATGGAGCACATCCAGTCCTTCTGCAGCAGGGGCAGAATGGATTGAAGCGTGACCATCCGGAATTTTTCCTTGGCAATGAAGACGTTCATGCTGAAAGGTCAAGGATCGGCCTTAAGTCCCCATTCTTCTTTGGCACCAAAAAGAACCTGGAGTAATTGCCTAATCCGGATTGTCCTGGGGGGACATGCTGGACGCTCTTTTTTGTAGCAGCTTTTTTACCTCTAAAGCTGCAGCCTCGCTCTGACTGGGTGGTACATCAGGGAGGCGCCTTGACTGAGGAGGCAGATTTAAGAAAGGGATAGAATAACCTCTGGATATTATTCAAAGCATCCAGCGATCTGATGCGACTCCCATTGGGCCAAGTGCTTCGAAAAACGTCCCCCAACTGCCTCTAGAGGAGCAGTCGGGCAACCCCTCAGGGCCACTGCGTGGGTCGGTCAGAGAAAGGGTCCCGTGACCCAAAATTTTTTGTCCCCCCTCTGCCTCTGGGCCGGCATCCACCTTGTCCCCCTCTGCCTCTGAAGGACGAAGGGTCCGGAGCGTAACAGGACTGCTGAGACTTCCGGAACCACATCTTTTGTCCTGTCTGGTTCTTCGAAAAGGACCTTTGAGGAGCCAAGAAGCGGACTCAGACGGCAGACAGCATCTTCCCGTCTTTCTCGCTCTAAACTAATGTGTCACGGATGGTCTTCTCAGAGTAGAACCGAAGGGTGCGTTCGCGAAGGACACCTTGAAAGGTTCCGCAAAGTCACAAACCCGGAGCCAGGTGTGACGCCTTAAGGCAATGCCGGATCCGCTGGCTCTAGCGGCCCCTTCTGTGGCATGGGAAAGTAGCCACATAGACGTGTTAGAAACCGATTTCAGAGTGGCCATGCAAGTGAAGAAGGTCCATTTGTCCTCGGCCAACACGGACTCGGGGAGACTCAGCATATTCTTTCACCAGATCCCGCTGGAGTCTAATTACATGGGCCAAATAATTCAGTGCCCTTATAGAAAAGTAGCTGAAGCAAACAGACTCCTTATCAGGGGGATGGATCGAGGAACTATCCTGAGCAAGTTCCTTCTTAGAGGCTGCTGCCACCACCATAGCATCTACCGGGGAACCCTTACTCCAAGCCTTCCTGCCCACAGGGGGACTAAGAATCCTATCTGGCCTCCTGGGGATTGGCTCTACAGTGTCTGGTTCCTTCCACGCCCTGGTAGTGATGAGGTCAACCAGGGGGTCGGCCAGGGGGACACACACCCAAGAGGTAGACGGGGCCTGCAAACGCCTCCAGGAACACCGACTCGTCCGAGGAAGGTTTTTGGGCTCACCAACCCCCCTTTTAGGCAAAGCATTTCCATAATGTCTCCAAAGGAGACGTCCTCAGGGGGGTGACCTGGGGGAACCTTCCCCTTCCTCCAAATAGGTGTCCTCCGTGAGGGACTAAGGGGAGTCCAAGTGCCTCCTCTTACAGTTATATGTTTGTAAGGGACCTCCTCAGTGGGACTGTCCAAGGAGGGCTCACCAACAGGGTCGTGTTCCGCTAGTGGAACGGGCTGGGGTGTCAACGCAGGGTGTCCCTGGGAATGGATGATGGAAGACAAGCCCAGCTGCAAGGGAGTGGGGGTGGAATCCGAAGAAAGAGCAGGGGGACTCAAACCTCTCGAGAGAAACTCTCCACCACGTCGAAAGCAGAGGGTGAACCAATCTCTCTGGGCTCCATGGTTAACACCCTCGGATCCGGTGTGGGAATCAGCAGAGCCGAAGCGCTCAGACCCGAAAGGGAAGTGTGCTCAGACCGGAACGGAGCCGAGAACACACTGGCCCCCTCAGATCCGACACACGGTTCTCGGCCCAGAGTGCTCAGATCTGAAAAAGGATCTGACAAACTCGAGGGCATGTCCGGCATCGAGGTAGCTATAACCGTCGGCGCCGACTCCCTGACTCGGAGACTCCTCTGATCCGAAGGCTCCGAAACCAGATAGTGGATCAGAGAAGGAGCTATCGTTGCAAAAAGTGGAGCCAAACTCCATCTGCAACTGGGTTTGGAGAAAACGCATCATCTGGTCCATATCAGTGTAGGAGAGACTACGCGTCGACCTAGAGGAGGCTGCCAAAGCTGTCCAGGAGGGCCCACTGAGACGACCTTGACTATGGTCGGGCCTCCTCCTTCGGCGCCGATGAGAAGCGTGGAGAATGGAGCCGAGGGGAGGAAGGCCCAGAGAACTTCTGAGGTGAGAACAGCTTGGCAGGCTGGGCCGAGGGGGCAGAGTTGGCCCGCCGCTTGTGGCTTCTATGCCTCTCTTTTCTTTCCTAGAGTCCCTCTCTCCCTGGGAAGAAATGGGAGGTTGAGTCCCAGCCAGGGGAGAGAGGACAACAGGCTGAACAGCCGTGGCTGGAGCCGCTGAGGGAGAGGAGGAGGAAAGCAGACTCCGAGGATAGAAAACCTGCCAGAATCAGCTTATTCCTTCTATCCCTCAGGGCCCGGGGGTTAAAAGCTGCACAAATTTGGCAGCCTGATGACAAGTGCAGTACCCCCAGGCTGAGGACGCACTGAGTGTGGCCATCTGCTGGGGAAAGCTTATGGCCACACTCAGTACACTTAGAAATAATGGCCTTAGGGGCCTTGGCCATAATATTAAAGGAAATAAAACACACACACGCGCCTCACACAAACCTAAGGGAAAGGGGGAATTACTAGGTTTTAAACTACGGGGGAACGGAAAAACTCAGGGGTTTAAGCTAAGAGATTAAACTGTCCACACACACAAACTAATAAGATTTTTACAATTTTTACTCACAGATCGCCTAACGCTAGGGGCTCGAGAAACTCGTGCTTGACAAAGCCGCGGCAAACGAGATCTCAGGATTGGAAGGAGGTGTAGGGTATTATGGGTAAAGGGAAGGAGCTTGGAGCCCGGATCTCTAGCTTGGAAAGCTGCGGCTTGGATACAGGTCGGATCAGATACCCACAGGTTGATGATCAAATGAAGTTACCTACTTCAGATCCACTGTACTGTGTGTTGGTCTAAACGGATGGAATGTAGGGTATTCAGCAGTAGCTGATGGTTGACCATATCGAAAGCTTTTGAGAGATCTAGGAAGAGTGTTGAAGATTCACTGTTACGATGAAGATTGACAACAGAGAAAGCTACAAGAGCCATGTTGGTACTGTGGAATGGCCTAAAGCCGTGCTGAGTGTCGGCGAGCTTTCCGTACTGAATCTTGTTTGTGTATGCATCTTGCCATGATTTTTAGCTAGTGATGAAAGAATGGCTATAGGTCTAAAGTTAGATAATTATGTGGAACTTCCCGCCTTTATGGAGAGGTATACCATGATATTTTCCATATTGCTGGGATGGATCCTTCTGAGATGGATCTGTTGATCAGAATAGAAATGGGAAGTGCTATGGCATCAGCTGCTTTTTGAAGATATTCAGCTGTGAGGTGGTCGGGCAGCTAGTGTAATATGTTTTAGCTTTTTGAGTAAGGTCTGGATCAGGTTGGTAGGTACGGTTTGAAAGGTAAAGGTGGGTTGGGTGCTAGGTGGATCAGGGCTAGATGTATCAGAGCTGGTGTCTGTGTCCAATGGAGTGAGATGGGTAGCTAGATACTGGATAGTTTCAGTAAAGGAGTTGAAGCTGTTTGCAATTTCAACAGGGGATTTATCAAGGGCAGCTGATGGGGTAGGAGTGGCGGAACGGTCTGGGTGGAGAAGACTTAATACCAGCCCAGAACTTTTGAGGTTTTAGCTGATATTTTTGTTGTAGAAGGGTGTAGTGATTTTTTTTTTTGTCTAGAATGACAGATTTTTTCATCTGGTTCCTTAGCTGCCAGTATCTTACTTGGTCCATAGGGGCTTTGTTAACATGCCACCTGGCCCAGGCGTTCTTAGTTTAATTTTGTTTTTTTGGATAGCCACGGTGCAACTGTGGCTTTTACACGGATGATACGGGTACGGAGCATGGTGGTTATGGACAGCCAGAAATTTGGTATTGAAGTACTCAACTGCTTCCTGTAATGGGAGTCGTTTCAAGACATTCCAATTACATGCTTTGAGTTCTTTTTGGAAGTTGTCAAGGTTAAAGTTCTTGACATTTCTTATAGTTTTGTAGGTGGGCTGGTTGGGAATGTCGGCTTTGTGCCTAATAATATAGGTAAGGCAGTGATCACTTAGATCGGGTAATGTACCTGACTTGTACTTTTGGGGGTGGCTGTTAAGTATCCAATCAAGAATACTATCTGACTATTTTTGCTAAATCTGGTGGAGGTGGCAAAGATCTGAGTAAACCCTTGGAGGTTTAAATGGGTGGAGGGAGTTTCAGAGGAAAGTACATTTGTGTACACTTACCATAAATGTAGATGTTGAGTGTATTCACTGTTGCAGTCATTACATTTGGGTAATCCTGCTGGCAGGTTGCCCTCAGTCGGCCTGAATTCCAAAGTCTTGGGTCCTGCGTCGGCTGCCGTCGCCCCTTCCCTGACATCAGGTCGTCAGGGGTATAAAAGCAGCAGCAGACGCCATTTTCTTCAGTTTTTCTTACCCCAGATGTCAGGTGCCCCCTAAAAGGGTAGCCAAAATTTAGATATATATACAAAAAAATACATGCACCAATATAAACTTTACCTTCATCTACAAGCAAATACACCACATAGGTTGTATAAATCAGAGAAGGAAAGAAAAATTCCAGCAGAAAAAAGGGGGATGGCAGGTGGGTAACCTGGACTGCAACAGTGAATACACTAGAACATCTACATTTATGGTAAGTGCACACAACGATGTTCTTCGTGTTTCACTGTTGCAGTCATTACATTTGTGTAGAGTCCCAAAGCTATGGTTGGGAGGCTGGAGCTAAACAGCATTATGAGGCCCTGCAGAACTGCAGTAGCAAAGCCTGCCCTGGCTTTACAGTAGAGTGGCAGATGATAGTGCTTTGTAAAGGTGTGCACTGAACTCCAAGTAGCAGCCTCTAAAATGTCTTTGGTTGGTACTCCCCTGACAAAGGCTGCTGAAGTGGCTGCAGCTCTGGTTGAATGTGGCCTAATGCCCTTAGGCACTGGCTTGCCATGGTGTAAATAGAAACGAATGCAGTGGCCTATCCACTTTGAAATAGTCTGCTTTGAAATGGCCTTTCCTTGTGATCCTGCAGCATATGCCACTAGTAAATGCTCTGTCTTCCTGAACACTTTGGTTCTGTTCAAGTAGAATCTAAGCTGTCTGTGTACGTCCAAAGAATGCAGAATTCTCTCCCCCTTGTTCTGTGGATTTGGATAAAAAGTTGGCAGATGAACAGTTTGGTTAAGAGCCACACTGGACACCACCTTAGGCATACATGTTGGGTTTGTCCTCAGAGAGACCCTGTTTGGATAAAAAAAAATGATAAAAGGTTCCACAGTCATGAGTGCCTGTAGCTGTGAAACTCGTCTTGCAGAAGTTATTGCTAGGAGCAGAGCTGTTTTCCAAGATAAAAACTTTATATCAGCAGTAGCAGCTGGCTCAAAAGGAGGCAGGGTGAGTTTTTTCAAGACATAGTTGAGGTCCCATGCAGGTATTAGTGATCTCCTTGCAGGTATTAGTGATCTCCTTGGAGGCCTTAAATTTTTGTCTCCTCTGAGGTACTGCTTTAATAAAGGATGAGAAAAGATTGGTGGCTCTACTGTAATGAGCCGAAAAGGCAGAGGCATGAATTTTAATTGATGAGAAAGATAGGCCTTTGTCCAGCATTTCTAAGTTAAGTATTGCAAAATCTGAGGAATATTTGGTACAGCTGTATCAGTTCCTTGTGCCTGGTTCCAAGCACAGAATCTCTTCCATTTTCCAGCATAAGACTTTCTAGTACTAAGCCTTCTGGCTTCCAAAATGACATCCATCACAGCTTTACTGAGAGGTGTGTTTTGTATGACATTATCCGCCATGATGCCAGGTTTAAAGTACTGAGTTGGCTGTGCAGGATCTGTTTTGCTGGGACAACAGATGAGATATTTGAGGTAAGGTCCAAGCTGGGCATTGAGACAAGTTCCTTAGGACTGGATACCAGTACTGGCGGGGCCAGTCTGGGGCAATCAGTATAATATTTGGCTTCTCCTGTCTGACCTTTAGGAGTACCTTGGGGAGGAGAGGCAGTGGAGGAAAGGCATATACTGATAGGTTTTTCCAGCTGAAAGATAGGGAGTCCACTTTCAATGTTTGTCTGTGATAAGTCCTTGTGCAGAATCTTTTTAGTTGGTAGTTGTGAGGTGAGGCAAATAGATCTATGTCCGGGCAACCCCATTTCCTTGTTATGCTGAAGACTTGTGGATCCAGCCGCCACTCGTGGGGATCCATGAGGTTTCTGCTTAGTCTGCCAGTGTGTTTTCCTTTCCTGGCAGGAATTGTGCCTGCAGATGTACTTGGTAAGTCAATGCGGTGACCCACAAAGTCATGGTTAGTCTGCAAAGGGGATAAGAATGTGTGCCCCCCTGATTGTTTATATGCCACATGACCGTGGTGTTGTCTGTCTTTATCAGTAGTTGTCCCGGATTGAAGTAGGTCCTTGAAGGCTGTCAGAGCATTTTGAACAGCTAGCATCTCTTTTTGACTGCTATGTAGACGGATTTGGTTTGAGGCCCATGTGCTCTGAATGCATCTTCCTGCCATGTGGGCCCCCCCAGGCATAATCTGATGCATCCGTAGTTAGTGTCTGCCTGGCTGGGGGTAATGGGAATGGCTGTCCCTTGTTCTGGTGACAAGCCTTCGCCCACCATCGAAAATGTTGCAGGCAGGGAATGAGAGTAATCATTGTTTCCAGGCTGTAGCAATGTTGAGTCCAAACACTTTTTAGGTACCATTGAAGTTTCCTCATATGCAGTCTTGCATATGGAATTAGTAGGATGCAGGATGCCATGAAGCCCAAAGCCTCCAGAATTTTTCTTGCAGATAACTGGGCCTTTGTTGCCAACATTTTGAAATAGCTAGTCAGTTGCCTTTGTCTGGCGGAGATGCGCCATCTGGGCAGTTGTATTTAAGCTTGCACCCAGGAATATTATCTCTTGAGAGGGTACTAGTTTTGATTTCTTTTCGTTGACTGTGTACCCTAGGCATGTTAGAAATCTTTTCACAAACGCCAGATGCTGCAGAAGAATGTCTGTTCTCTGCTTGAATTAGACAGTTGTCCAAGTAAGGATATATTTGTATTCCTCTTTGTCTGCAGAATGCAATTACTGGTGCCAGGCATTTTGCAAAGACCCTGGGCACAGTAGATAAGCCAAAGGGCAGTGCAGAGAATTGGTAAAGCATTGAGCCAGCCTTGAATCTGAGGTATCATCTGCATGATTGTCTGATTGGGACATGCAGGTATGCCTCTTTTAGGTCTAAAGTCACAAGCCAAGCATTCTTGCCCAGCATGGGCAGAAGCTGCTGCAAAGTCAACATTTTGAATTTTGGTATATCCAGGAATGTGTTCAGAATAGATAGGTCCAGTATTGGTCTCCAGGCCGTGTCCTTTCTGGGTACCAAGAACAGTCTTGAGTAAAATCCTTGTCCCTGCTCTTGCGCTGGTACTTATTGAATGGCCCCCATGTCCATGAGGGATGAGACTTGTTTTTGTGCCTCTGCCCATTGATTTTTTGGCAGAAGTGGCCAGCCCTCTGCCTTTGGCAGGGTACGGAAATGGAACTTGTAGCCTTGTGACACGATACTTAGAACCCACTTGTCCTGGGTTATAATGTGCCAATTTTAAGAAAAAAGTGCTACTTTCCCCCCTAAGGGTGCTGCCAGGAGATGAGTGCTTAGTGCAGGCAGGGGGAAGTCACTGGGACTGTTTCCTGTATGGTTGTGATTTGTCTTCTCCAACTTTGGAGGTAGAAGCACCCCATTGCTTTGACCTGTATGAACCTTGCGCCTGGGATCTGCCTCTAGGGCATCTGGGTCTGCCCCTTTGAGGTCTGTCGGACACAGGAAAGGACCAATTCTTTGTAGGCCAGTGCCTGCTAAACCTAGGTGTCTGTACTTGTAAAAAATATTTGACAGTTTGCATAGATTTAGCTTTGTCCTCCACTTTCTTTAACACCTCTTCTGCCTTAACACCAAACAAAGTCTCATGCTGTAAAGGTGCTTCTAATAATTTAACTTCGACATGGTCAGACAGATTTTGTTCCTTTAACCAAGCATGCCTCCTAACAACAAAACCCGTAACTGCGGCCCTGCAGGCCTCCAAAGAATCAAAACCACATTGCAAAGTATGCTTTCCAACTTGGCCAGCTGCATGCAATATATCCTGCATTTCCTTGTTTTCTGCACATTCAGAGTTTAACAACATTTTCTGTTTAAGCAATGCCATGACATGTTGCTGATATTTGAGCATATGAAACTGACAGTTTAAGGCCCTTATAGCCAAGGTAGCAGATGTGTAAACCTTTTTTCCCCCATCTATCCAGTGCCCTAGAATCCCTGTCAGAGGGGTAGGTTTTTTGCAGCGGAAGCCTTAACTCCTTTGGGACCCTGTGAAATAGTTTCTGGGTCTGCAGCAGGGTTTTTAAAAATGAATTTATGAGAATCAGGAACCCTGTAATACCTGTCAAACTTAACAGGAGTTGGTGGTAAGGAGTCAGGGGTCAGACTAGACTCCGAAAACACATCTACAATGTCCAACACAGGTGGAATGGACAGAGGCCTGTGTTGAGGAAGTAAAAGGAAATCCCTGAGCCTCTTTTTAGTTTCTGAAAAATCTTGGCTCTCCCAGTGGAAATGCTCCCTCATGGTATGCAGGGTTTCCCCAAAGGAATAGTCCTCTGGAGAAGCTGAAGGTATAGATTCTTCAGCATCAGAATCCTCATAGGGGAGAAGAGAATATTCCTGATCAGAAGAGGAATCAGAAGAAATAGAAACCTGATCTGAAGATTCAGAGTCAGTCTCTTGCCTAAGCCTCTATCAGGAGGGGGATGGGAACCCCTGATCAAGGTAATCAAGTCTTTGGCCATTTTGAGCATCTGTTTTTTGGGCATAGAGGCCTGTCCACGTGGCTCTAGAGTTTGTTTCTTTGCTTTAGAAGGTGCTTTAGTCTTTGCCTTTGAAGCTGAAGTCGGTTTAATGTAAAGATGTTTAGGTCTGAATACACCCTCAGAAGCCGGTGCCTGCTCAGCGGCTCCGGACCCATCTGAAGGTATACTGTCCGAGGTTCCAATACCTTGAGTTTCCAACAGCTTAGCCGACTCCATGTGGGAGTCGATAGCGGCCTGCGATTCTAAAGTAGTGGGAGTCAGGGGCTGCGAAAGCGAATCACTGAGAACTGCCGAACTGGCGACTGGCTTAGGAGAAGCTTCGTCGGTTTTGGACCTCGGTTGTTTATCTCTCTCCTTTTCTTTGCATTTTTTGTAAACTCCAGTAGTCGGATGGCTATCCGTTGACATTTCTGGATAATTAAACCGGTGTCCAAAATAGTTTAATGCAAAACCATACCGACGCTCAATAGTGCATTGGTTAAATCTAGTACTAAACCGACAACCAGAAACGTTGTGATCAGGGCCTAGGCAAGGAATACAGTAAGAATGAAAGTCCTTATGAGGTATTTGTTTTCCACAAGAAATACAATTATTAACTTTTTATGACATCGGTCTGGAGCAAGAAAAAAGCTTCCCCAATGGGGTACTTAGCTTTATTGAAGACTTCGGGTCTGAAACTCAAACACGAAAATCTCAGGAGTCGGCCGACCGGCACTTGCGAACTGCTTCGGGCACCGTGCGGCAAGAAAGACTGAAGAAAATGGCGTCGGCTGCTTCTTTTACTGTTGTGGATGGGCCAGAGTTGGGGTGGTTGTCTAAATCCTTCATAAGATTAATTTTTAAGTTGCTTATGAGTCTTAAAATTTTGTTTATGATTTTTTCGTAGCTTATGCTAATGTAGCGGTATTTAGTCGAGTGATGGTAATTGGGGGCGAGGAATTAGGAGAAGGGGTGGTTATGTGGTGGATAAACTTTAATGCTGGGTTGGTATCTGAGAGTTTGGGTATTGGATTTCAAGATGCTGTACTTATTCATAGGAGTTTAGGTGATAAGGAATGAATATAGCAGGGCTACTAAGGGTAGCAGCATTAGTGTTTTAGCTGTAGTCATAATAAATTACTAGGGTAGGGTGTGCATTGAGTGTATGTGGGGGATAAAAGATTAGAGAGAACAGAATAGCTATGGGTGAGTTAATACGGATAGTGGGGTGGATACAGGGTGTATTTTTGTGCTAGGAGTTTGCTGGGTTCTAGGAGCACATGTAGTTGGTTAGCTAATTAAGGGGGCGTGCCAGTGGCACTATAAACGTAGTACTACTGGGGGCGTTTGGGATACGGGGGGGGGGTAGAGTGAGGTACCTGGCTAAACCAATAAAGCAGATGCCTAGAGGCCGCATGTGCAGATGTGAGTTACAAGCATGCTTTTTTGTTTCATTTTATATGCCCAACTTTGTTCCTAGACCCTACCATTAAAAACTACACAGTTCCCTGCCTGCTTCTCAATTTACAATGCAGAAAGACATTTTCCAATTCACTTTTGTAGCACACTTGTTTCACTTAGTTTATTGAGAAATGCACTGTTTGGAGGTGCAGAGCACACTACGCTCATCTACTGAACAGTAGAAAGCATGCTGTTTTTACCTTAATTGGGGAAGAAGGAAGGCTACAGGAAAGTCTAACTCTTCCAACCTAATGCTTATCAGCATAAACAGAATTACAAGCGGTAGTTATGGGGACATTCACCAGTGCTTTTTTGGACCCAGTTTGTTAGGTTTACAGGTGGCAAGGTATTTAAGTGGATACTGACCTTATTAAAACAAGTTCTGTGGTGGGGAAAGTCTTCCGTACTCGAGTTAAAATGTTTTTCTGTGGACATCCAAGGTATGGATTATCCTTTCCTCCATTTTTAGGTTCAGGGGAAAAAATGGGGAGATGGATAGTTTGGCTTAAAGTAAACTCGGATACATACCACTTTAGGCATAAAAGAGGAGCATCAGTCCTCAGAAAAATCCTGTCTCTGTAGAAAATGAGAGGGAGATGCCTCACCTTAAGGGCTTCCAACTCCGGTACCCTTCTTGCAGTGGCTAAGCAATCAGTAAAACAGTTTTTCATGTTAGGAACCTCAAGTCAGCTAGATAAGTTGGGTCAAATCGAACTGTTACCTTCTCTAACACAAAAAGAAGATTCCAAGGAAGGCCACTGGTTTTCAAACACCCTTTCAAAAACATTTTAACATGAGTATGCATTGAAAGAGGATGATCCATGGGCAGAGTTGTGCTGAAATGGCAAATAAATGAACTCTTATGGACAAGAAAGAAGGGTCATACGCTACTAACTACTACAAGTATTGTAAAACTAGAGAAACACTAGCTCTGACTAGATGCTGATTATGTTGTTAGCACTAACTAGAAAATTTCTCATTTGCTAATGTATGATTTTCTAGTAGCAGGCTTTCTTGCCTCATTAGTATCTGCTGCACATCCTCGATAAATAGGTGGCTAGAGAGAATTGACACCCTACCATCCAGGTAGTCAGTTGAAGTTGACTGGGCTGTATCAGACACCCTTTATTTTGTGTGAGCAGATCCATTCTGTGAGGAAGCCTGTGGTAATGGCGCCTGGCTATTTCCAAAAGACAGACGGCCACTGTTGCCTGGACCAGAATGAGTCAAAACAATGATGTTGGGGGATTTTTCTGAATCTTCAAAAGTACACAGGACCAGCGGAAATACATATAGGAATTTTCCTGTACAAGTAATTGAAAAGGCACCCATCTTCCAGGCCATCTTGCATGCAAGTCCAAGAGAAGAATCTTACCAGCTGATTGTTCAGAGAGAAGGCAACAACATATTAAGGGACTTCCCACAAATGGATCAAATTGTGGAAAACAATGATCTATTTTCATTCATGAAAGTCGGTCCTTTTCCTACTCAGGTTATCTACTACACTGTTTTGCCCTAATGGAATGCAAGATGCCTGTAGTGTGAGCTCATGTGGTGAAGCTGTATACCAAGCTAACGTGGCTTATCTGCAAAGGGAGTATTGACCTGGTTCCCCCTTCCTTGCTGATGTACCTCAAGACTGTGTTTTTAAGTAACAACTTGAAGAGGTCCAGGGGAAAAACAGATGATTCAGAGAGTGGAGTGCCATGATTTGGTTAAGTATCCATTTTATATTTGCTTCTGTCGGTCCTTGGTGTCCCACAAACCCTGCACTTTTATTCCTCCAGAAACTGCTTCCAAAGCAAAGTTCAAGGAGTCTGTGATTACTGACTGCTTTGGATCTGGGAGCAGAGAGATCTGTATTTAGGAATATTTGCAGTCTACCCTGCAGTCTCCACCAAGTGATTTCTCTTCTGACAAACCCCAGGACTGGTATTTGGAAAGACAAAGGCTGTTGGTGCTGGGATGAGAGAGACTGCAGACACCAAAACATCTCTCTTATGTGGAGTCTTGCCAAGGATATCATGAGAATCATAGACGCCATGAGAGTCAAAATCCTGTAGCATTCCCCGACAGTCACCGGGATCTGTGTGGAAATTTTAGAAATAGATCTATACATAGATCTATTTTTCCTGTGGAAGAAAATCTATTTGAACTCAAGTGTCTAGCTGACACCACAGAAAAAGAATCCTGTACAAAGGAATCAAAAATGACTTTTGAATGTTCTATTCATAGGATGATACTAGGCCATCTGCCCTAGGGCATTTATAAGCCTAACCAGAGTGTGTTTGGCTTTCGACACCCTTTTAGATTAGTTGACTGTGCCTCTGTATAGTAGGTCACAGAAGAAAGCCCTTTTGAGGTTAGTTTACTGTGCCTCTGTCTAGTAGGGACACAGAAGAGATCCCAGGGGTAAACCTACAATCTCCCATCCACTCGTCAAGATTTCTCTTGAAGAGGGTCATTGAGGGACTCTGCCTAACATGGATTGGGATATTGTTCCAGAGTGAGGAGAGCCTCTGGGATATGAATCTGTCCCTCCAGCATGTCCTATTTATTTCTGTGCTGAGGTTTAAGTCCCTGGAGCGTGTTGCTCTAAGGGATTTGGATTTCCTGAGGTGGAGCATGTCCATTAATTCTGGGTTGGACATGGCTTTATACGTCAGGCACAGATCACCTCCGAGTAGGCGGTAAGCAACTGAGTAGAGCTGGAGTTTCTTTAGCCTAACTGCGTAGGGCATCTGAGTCCCTTGATCCTCTTGGTGAGGTACTTTTGGGGTCTTTCCAGTTGCTGCAGGTATCGGGTAAGGTACATCCCAAATGGGGCATTGTATTCAATTATGGGCCTGATGAGTGATGAGTAGAGGGACACAATGACCTCTCTTGATCTAGATGTGAACCCTTTTGTGATAAGGTGGGCTATATAGAAGGTCTTTCTAACCACTTTGGCAACATGATTGTCAAAGGAGAGATTGCTATCTACTTGGATCCCCAAATCCCTAATTACTTCTTCCGTACTTAATGGATTGCCACCTATGTGGTAATTTGTGGGCACTTTGTTTTTCCCAAAGGGGATGACTATGCACTTTTTGGCATTTAGCTTAAGGCCATGGCTCTGGCACCAGTTATCAGTCTCTGAGAGACCCTTTTGGAGGTTGCTTGTGTCAGTCGGCGAGTCGATTATGGCACCCAGTTTGCAGTCATCTGCGAACTTGGTCAGCCATAGTCCTCCCATGTTAGCCTGTACCTAAGAGAAATATATACTGAACAAGAGAGGTCCCAGAACTGAGCCTTGTGGGACGCCACTTGTAACTGGTTTCGAGTCTGACATGGCACCTGCAATTCTGACCATGTGGGTTCTATCCCTGAGACAGTTTGCAACCTATCTTGTGACATAGGGGTTGATATTTAAGCTGGTGAGCTTATTTATGATGCCCGAGTGGGGTATTGTGTTGAAGGCTTTTGCGAGGTCCAGGTAGGCTGTGTGGACTACCTTCCCTTCATCTATGGCCTTGGTGACCGTTTCAAAGAAGTCGACCAGGTTCAAGAGGCAAGATCTGCCCTTAAAGCCGAATTGGGTAGGATCCAGTGTTTGGACATTCCCAATGTCTCTGTTTATGAGTTTCATGATACGCTCCATAGCTTTGCAGACCAGGTTAGTCAGGCTTATAGGACGATAGTTTCTGGGGTCCGTTGTGGCACCACCTTTGTGGAGAGGGACAACTGTTGCTGTACGCCATTCCTTGGGTACATATCCTGTAGTAAGGCTGAGATTGAACAGTGACTTTATGTGAGGGTTCAGTTCTTGGAGTTCGTTTAAGACGCAGCCCGGGACACCATCCGGTCCCATTGATGCTGTGTTTTTTGCTTTGGAGAGGGCAGCTCTCACCTGTGCATCTGTGATGTCAGGGAGGCTACACTCCGTTGGGATAGACATTTGCTCTTTTGGGGGGGAGAAGTTTGCACTGAACCTGTCTGCCAGGTTGGAATCCCAACTTAAGTAACATCTCTCACCCAAGTAAGAGATTCCTGACACTTTGATAGAGACTCTGCAATGATAAAGTTGTCTAAATACGTTAAAATATGGAAACCTTCTAGCCTCTCAATGGCTATAACTGGAGCTAGACATTCTGTGAACACTCCTGGTGTAGTGGATAGTCAAAAGGGTAAGACAGAACTGATAATGTGATCCAGACAACCTACGAAATATCTGAAGTCTGGATGTATAGGGATGGGATGATTGATAAGAATCTTTTAAATCTAGTGTTACCATAAAACTTCAAAGTAGTAGTAGTAGTAACAGGTTGCAAAGTGACAACTTTGAACTTGGGTACTATCACAAACCAGTTTAGGAGAAAGATCCAGAACTGGTCTCCAAGCATTTTCTTTTTTTGGCACTAAAAATATCCTTGAAACCCTTTCCCCACCCGGGAATGAGGAAGTGGTTATATCACTTGATGGGACAGCATATGATGAAGAACCAGTGGAAAACATGACAGTCTAATGTGAAGAATGAAGACCATCACCCTGGAAAGGATGGATTTTCGCCCACTGCCATCAGCAACCTTGACGAATGATCTTCAAAACCCATTTGACTGCAAGTATCTGTAACTAAACAGAAAAGTGGAGATTAAGACTTTCTAGAAGGGAAAAGGGACTGCTAGAGTGGTGGGGGGAAAAGGTCCCTTAGTCATTCTGACTTGTGGGACTGTCATTGGTTTTAGGGGGTTCCTGAATTCTTTTTGGAACCCCTTGCCATTTCTTCTTAAAACAAAAGTTATGTACTCACCATAAAGATGCACCTGTGTTGTCAATTTTCATTCTTCCTCAAATGAGTCTTGGATCAGACTGACACTTACCAGATTCACGGATCCAGCTCTCGACTTCCTCCCTTTAACCACAATGCCCCATTCTCCAGGTATACCACAGATCAAGTTTGCTGTCCCAACAGAAACATACATGGCACGCTAGCATAAAAAAGATAAAAAATACAGAAAGGCTGGACCTCAAAGCAAGGAACAGAGGATTTCCCAAAAGGACATCCCTTAGGCCTCACTAAGAAAGAGGGAAGGGGGGTTTGGAGAGTGGGAGTTAAGAATCAAAATGGACAACACAGATGCATCGTTATAGTGAGTATAAAACTTTTGTATCAAACATCATTTTCATTCCTTCCTCAACTGAGAGGATAGTCTCTCCAGCTAGATGAACCCTGGGTAGTCCTCATGGAAGGATATTCTGGAGCACCGCGGAACCAAATACTGCCCTATTTCTAGTGAGTATGTCTAAATAAAAGGTACAAGCCATAGACCAAGTGGGAACTTCACAAGTATCATTTAACTCATTCACTCCATTGGAGGTCAGGAAGTTTGCACTGTAACTTTCAATGGGCGGAGTCTAACCCTTTTGAAAGAATCAAATTATGTCCTCACATTTCAAACAAACGTTCATATCTCTGGAACCATAGGGGTTACAAAAGAAGTATTAATGGCAAACTCTTCAGCACAAACTATTTTTGCAGTGGTAGTATTCTTTAGATTCCAAGTCTTAAACTGAATTTTATAAGTAACAATAAATACAGTAACTATTACATTTGTAATATTTTGTAAACAACTTACAATATTTCAGCAACTACTCAAGATACACACACAGTCAGCAGAATTTTATTCATTTAGATGACAGCTTTCATACGAGGCTAAATAGCTCTGTTATTTGGCTGTTGAGTTATTCAGAAAAATGTGAAGATTATGCCTACGTATGTCATAAAAACAGTTAATATCTATTTACAGGTCAAATATTAATGTAGTTGAGTTTACCATTGTGCAAGCTTTAAGATTAAATCCTTTAAAACCTTGTACATAGCATGGTTTTGGAATTATTGATACAAATATAAACAATAAGCAATATTTGACACCAAGTGGCATCAGTAGATCTTAACTGCAAATGCACCTGGAAGGGTCACTCAGATGTAGTGAGCTAAGGATGCTTTGGAACAAAAGGTCAATGAGGTGGCTACAGACCTCTTGAAATGTGCTTTGGGGGCTTGGGTAAAGCTAAACCTCTTTTCTTTATAGACAAAGGATATACAATCAGTTAACGATTTGACTAGCTACTTGCAAAACTACTTTACCCAATTTTTTGGAGAAAGCTACAAACAATTGATCAAACTTCCTGAAATCCTGTAGTCTGTGCAAATAAAACCTAAGCTGCCAATCTACATCCAGAAGACGCAATACTACTTCCTTATTTGAGAATTTAGAATAGAACACAAGTAAACTGATGGCCTGGATTTAAGATGGATTTGGAAGACACCTTGGGGTAGAACAGATGGGTTTATGCGTAATGACATCATATCCTTTGGAAGATCAAGTCTTGAGGTCTTGCGGAGAGGACTTGGAAAGTTCAGATGCTCATCTAGCAGAGCTGATGGTGACCAAAAAAAACTGTTTTCCAGTACAAGAACTTAGTCAATCTTAGAGACGCACAAAGGGAGGTTAGGTAAAAGCCACTAACAGAATAGTCATATCCCAAGGGGGTGTAGGATTTAACTGGGGGCCTGAGAAAATGGTACCTTTAAGGAAGGCCTTGAATATTCTCAAGGAAGCAAAGGAAAAAACAATTCTCTGAGTGAAAACTTGAAATGGCCACAAGTAACCTTTAGTAGACTGGCTTGCCCCATTGTCAAAAATGTAGCCCAACAAATCAACAACTGCTGAGACTGGGGTGGAGAAGAGATCCAGATCTCTGAAGGGGCCAAACTGAAAATCTTTTTCATTTTCTTTTGCAAATTTTCCTGGTGGAAAGCCCCTGAAAGGATAAAAGAATCTATTGAACTGGAAAAGAAAACCTAGGCTGTCCAGCAATCACTGGAACTGGAGAAACCATGTGGTTAACTTGAGGCCATTGATGTCCGGATGTTGCATACTTGTCAGGTGAGATTAGGTGACCTGACAAGGCCAAAAGGGTGCAATGAAGATGACTTCTGTAGAAATTTGGAGATTAGGGGTAATGGGGGCATGCATAAAGAAGAGAGGACCAATCATGAAACTCCCCTGTGGAGGGACCAGACTGAAGAACATGAAGCACATCTTGAGAGAAGCAAAAAGATCATAGCATGACTGGCCCCATGATCGAAAAATCTTTTCCACCGCTCAGATACTGTTGTGAAGCATCAAAATGTACTTGCTTAGTCTGTCTGCAAGCACGTTGGTTTTCCCTAGTATGTGCATTGCCAAAAGAAAGTGACTGGAGGTGATTGCCCACTGCAACACACACTGCCTTGACACCAACGGTTAGCATTGGTTCCCCCATTTCTTGCTTACCAGAATACTGCCATGTCTGTATGTACTGTAACCATCTCTGAAGGCAGCACATCTTGAAAAGCCTGCAACAGTAGCAGGATGGCTTTCCTTTCTAAGACATGGTTGTGCAAATTGACGTTTTCTGGGGACCAAGCGCCTTGGGACTGTTCTTCTCAAGAAATGCCCCCTCCCCAATCAGGGAGGCGTCCGTGATGACTGTGGTTACTAGCTGAGGAAGAACAAAGGGATGACCTTTAAAAACTTTCTGAATGAGGCCACCAAAGAAGATGTGTCTTGCGAACTTTAGAAATCATGACTGGGGTGCTTGGAAGATGCTGAAGAATAGACCACTGTACCGTAAAAGTCCATTGTACGATGCGCATATGATACCTGGCTAACAGAATTATAGTTAATCACTGCTGCCATCAATCCCAGTGCTTGGCAGACTTATCTTCTTGTCAGATGAGAAAGGGGGAATCACCTTCACAATAGACAGAGTTCAGACTCTTGTCAAAGGAGGTCAAGCTATCTGGCTGGCTGCAACTAAACGAGCACCTATGACGCTGAGTAGGGATAAGCTGTGATTTGGTGTAACTGACTCCGATGCTCAACTGACAACATAAAGACGACTTGTGTAAAACTTACCATAACCACAGATGTCCTTCTCTCCCATGTTGCAGTATTATGTACATGTGTTTTCTTCCTCTTGCTACCCGAACGTCCATCTAGTACAAAAAAGATTTCAGTCACTGTATGGTGCATGGGATGTCTGACGTGGCTAACAGAGCATGGGCCATAAAAGTGACGCCTGCACAAACCAGCCTTTAGAAAGTACAGTTGTGTACACTTACCATAAATGTAGCTGTTCGAGTGTATTCACTGTTGCAGTCATCACATTTGGGTTATCTGCTTGCAGCAGCCCCCAGTCAGCCTGATTAACAAAGTCTTGGGTCCTGCGTCGGTTGCTGTATCTTCTTCCATGATGTCAGGGGTATAAAACATGCAGCTGACGCCATTACATCAGTTTTTATTGCCCCAGATGTCAGGAACCCCCTTAATGGGAAGCAATAAAACGTATATATACAAATATACAAGGATATACCTCCAATAAAAAAGCAAATACACCAAAAGGCTTTTAAGCATAGTAAAGAACAGAGGTATAGCCAAAGAAATCAGGGGGCTGGAGAGAGGGTAACCAGGACTGCAACACTGAATACACTCTAACATCTACATTTACGGTATAAGTACACAACTGTACTATGTTCTCCGTGTTTCACTGTTGCAGTCATCACATTTGGGTAGATTCCCAAAGCTAAGGATGGGAGGAGGAATTTAGAAAGCATTTGGACCAGCTATAAGACCCTGGAAGACTGCAGTGGCAAAGCCAGCTCTGGGTTTAGAGAAAACTGGGAAATGGTAATGCTTGGCAAAGGTATGTACAGAACTCCAGGTAGCAGCTTCTAGGATGTCCCTGGCAGGAACACCTCTGAGAAAGGCTGTAGAGGTAGATGCAGCCCTGGTTGAAGCAGAAATGAATGCAATGGCCTATTCATTTAGAAATGGTTTGCTTTGAAATAGCCTTTCCCTCTGCCCCTGCAGCAAATGACACCAGCAGTTGTTCAGATTTCCTTTGAGGTTTAGTCCTGCCCAAGTAGAATTTAAGTTGTCTGTGCACATGTAAGGAGTGCAGTATCCACTCCCCTTTGTTCTGTGGATTAGGAAAGAAGGTTGGCAAATTAATGGACTGATTGAGGGCCACATGGATACCACATTGGACATGAAGGATTGGTTTTAAATGAACACCCTGTCCACATGAAAGATGATGAAAGGCTCCACCGCCATAAGGGCCTGTAATTCAGATATCCTTCTTGCTGAAGTGAATGCCAAAAGAAAGGTTGTTTTCCAAGAAACAAATCTTAGGTATGCACTAGCAGCTGGCTCGAAAGGAGGAATAGTGAGTTTCTCCAATACAAAGTTAAGGTCCCAGGCTGGAGTTGGGGCTCTCCAGGGTGGTCTTAAATTTTTGGCCCCTCTGAGGAACTGCCTGAGTAGGGGATGAAAGAAGAGGGGAGGTTCTGTGTTACAATGAGCAGAAATGGCTGAGACGTGAATTTTGATGGAGGAAAAGGAAAGCCCCTTGTGAAGCATCTCAGTTAAGTATTGTAAAATCTGAGGTAAGCTGGGTGCTGCTGGGCTCATCCCTTGAGACTGGTTCCAGGCACAGAATCTTTTCCATTTTTCAACCTAAGATTTTCTAGTACTAGGCCTCCTTGCCTCTAAAATGACATCGCTGGTTTACTGAGGGATGTTAAGGAAGAGATTAGGTAATTAGCCAGGCTGCTAGGTTCAGGGTTTGAAGAGGAGGGTGCAGAATCTGGTTTTCCTGCTGAGACAACAGGGTAGGGGTCAGAAGCAGGTGCCATGGGGCCAACTGTGACACTGTGCAAGAGGGAGTTACCAGTGTTGCCGTGACCAGTCTGGTACAATCAATATAGTCCTTGGTTTGTCCTGTTTGGACTTTAGCAGTACTTTGGAGTGGAGAGGCAGAGGAGGAAAGGCATAAACTGATAGGCTTTTCCAGTTGAAGGACAAGGCATCCACTTTCCAAGCTTGTTTGTGGGGAGTCCTTGTGCAAAATTTGTCCAATTGGTAGTTCTGGGGGGAGGCAAACAGGTCTATATCTGGGCTCCCCCATTTCTGTCAACATATTGAAAATCTTTGGTTCCAGTTTCCACTCGTGTGGGTCCATGAGGTTTCTGCTTAGTCCGTCTACCAGTGTATTTAGTTTTCCTGGCAGGAACTGAGCTTGTAGATGCACTTGGTAGCTCAAGGCTGTGTTCCACAATGCCATGGCTAGTCTGCAGAGGGGGTAAGAATGGGTATCCCCCTGCTTGTTTATGTACCACATAACAGTGGTGTTGTCCATCTTTACCATTAATTGTCCTGGAAGAATGTAGTCCTTGAAGGCTGTCAGAGCATTCTGTACAGCTAACATTTCTCTTTGATTGATATGCAGGTGCAATCGACTTGGGTTCCATTTGCCCTGAATGCACTTCCCTGTCAGGTGAGCCCCCGATGCATAGTCTGATGCGTCTGCTATGGTTTGGGCGGCAGGGGGTAGAGTGAATGGTAGTCCCTTGTTTTGGTTGCAAGCCTCTGCCCACCAAAGAAATTCTAGACGTAGGCAAGGTAAGATAGGAATCATTGCTTCTAGATCTTGCGAATGTTGACACCATAGGTGTTTTAGATACCATTGTAGTTTCCTCATATGCAGTCTTGCATATGGAATTAGAAGAATGTAGGAGGCCATGAACCTTAAGGCTTACAGTTTTTGCCTTGCAGATAGCAGGGTTTTCGTAGCCGCTAGTTTGAAGTAGGTAGTCAGATGAAATTGTTTCTCTGGTGTAAGGAAAGCCATCTGGGAAGTTGTATTCAAGCTTGCTCCCAGGAATATAATTTGCTGACAGGGTACCAGGTGCGATTTCTTTTCATTTATGGTGTACTCCAGACAAGTTAGCACCCTTTGTACAAATGCCAAATGATTCATAAGTGTCTCCTGGCTTTCTGCCTGAATTAGACAATCGCCCAGGTATGAGTATATTTGAATATTTCTTTGCCTGCAAAATGCAATGACTGGAGCTAGTCACTTTGTGAATACCCTGGGCGCAGTAGATAAGACAAAGGGCAGTACAGAGAACTGATAGTGCTGGTAGCCTGCTTTGAAGAGTAGGTATCTTCTGCAAGATTCCATGATTGGGATGTGCAGGTATGCTTCCTTTAAATTGAGTGTTGCCAACCACGCATCTTTTCCTAGCATAGGAAGCAACTGGTGAAGAGTCAGCATCTTGAATTTTGGCATCACTAAAAAGGTGTTTAGAGCAGACAGGTCCAGGGTAGGACACCATGAATAGTCTTTTTTGGGTACTGGGAAAAGTCTCGAGAAAAACCCTTGTCCCTTTTCCTCTTCTGGTACAGTTTGAATAGCCTTTATGCTTAAAAGGGAGAGCAACTGCTTTTGAGCCCACTGATTTGGGGGTAGATCTGGCCAACCGTTTAGGGTTGGTAACATGTGGAAGTGAAATCTGTATCCTTGAGACACTATTTAAAACCCATTCGTCCTGGGTAATGAGTTCCCAGTTTTTGGCCTGCAGAGCAATCTTTCCCCCTAAATAAACAGTCAGTTGAGAAGTGCTTGGAAGTCTAAAAGTCAAGTCATTGAGACAGCTTTCCATAGGGGGGTCTCTTACTACCCGATTTGGAAGCAGAAGCCCCCCACTGCTTAGTCTTGTGCGTACCCTGGGACTGAAACTTGGGGCTTCTGCTACTTCTGGGTTTGGATTGAGAAGGCCCGGAAGAGGCAGGAAAGGACCAATTCTTAGAGGACCAATGCCTACTAAATCCTGGAGGCTGAACTTGTAGGAAATCTTTAACAGTCTGCATAGATTTAGCTTTTTCCTCCATCTTTTTAAGTACTTCTGCTTTGTTGCCAAATAGGCGGTCCTGGTTTAAGGGAGCATCCAACAATTTAGCTTTAACATAAGGCAAAGATTGTTCCTTAAGCCAAGCATGCCTTCTATGTACAGACCCAGTAACAGCAGTCCTGCAAGAGGCCTCTAATGAATCAAACCCACATTGCAAAGTATGTTTCCCAACCTGTTCAGCAGAATGCATTAAATCCTGTAAATCTTTATTTTCAGCACAGTCAGGAATCATCATTTTCTGTTTAAGCAATCCAATAATATGATGCTGATACTTTAACATATGAAACTGACAGTTTAAGGCCCTAATGGCCAAGGTCGCAGAAGTGTAAACCTTCTTACCCAATCTATCCAGCGCCTTGGAGTCTCTATCAAAAGGGGTAGGATTTTTGGCAGTAGAGGCCTTAATGCCCTTGGGTCCCTGTGAAACAGTCTTAGGATCCGCAGTAGGATTTTTAAAAAGGAATTTGAGAGAATCAAGAACCCTGTAATATCTATCAGGTTTTCTGGGAGCAGGAGGCAAAGAATCAGGGGCCAAACTAGATTCCGGAAAGGCATCAACAATGTCTAGTACAGGAGGGATAGCTAAAGGCCTGTGTTGAGGCAGGAGTAAGAAGTTCCTAAGCCCCTTTTTAGAATCAGAGTAATCCTGGATTTCCCAGCGGAAATGCTCCTTAAGAGTATGGAAAGTTTCACCAAAAGAGAAATCCTCTGGAGGGGAAGCAGAGGGAATAGAGTCCTCTGCATCAGAATCCTCATAAGTAGATAAAGGTAAATTCAGGTCTTCAGAAGCAGCAGAAATTTCAGAATCCTGGTCAGAAGATTCATAAACAAATTCAGTCCTAGGTCTCTTAGAAGGGGATGGTTGGCTTCCCCTGATTAAAGTTATAAGGTCTTCAGCCATTCTTATTTGTTTTTTAGGCATAGAGGCCTGAGCATGCGGCCTGGGCATCAGTTTTCTAGACATGGTTCGAGCTTTAGTCCTTAAAGAAGGTGGCGTCTGCTTAATATGGAAATCCATACACCTGAATACACCCCTCAGAAGCCGTTCCTGCACAGCGGCTCCGGACCCATCCAAAGTAGACACATCCGCAGGTTCCACAGTTGAAGCATTTTGCGATATACCGGATTCCGAATGGGTCTCACTAGAGGCCTGCGAATCAGAAGTAGTGGGCATCTGGAGCTGAGAAAGCGCCTCACTGAGTGCCGGGGAACTGGCGACTGGCTTAGAAGAACTGTCGTCGGCAGCTTTGGACCTAGGCGGCCTGTCTTTATCTTTGCGTTTTTTCAGAATACAGGTAGTCGGATGGCTTACCAACGACATCTCTGGATAACTGAGCAGAGAATTGAAATATTTAGAAGCGTAAATATACAGAAGACGGATAGTTTGTTGGTTAAAGGCACAAAACTGACAGTGAGGTACGTCGTGGTCAGGGCCTAGGCAAGGAATACAGTATGAATGAAAATCTTTATGAGGTATTTGCTTTCCATGAGAAATGCAATTATTAACTTTTACTGACATCGGTAAGGAGCAAGAAAATGTTTCCCTAACAGGGTACATCGCTTTAGTTGAAGACTTCAGTTCTGAAACGCGAAAATGAAAATTTCAGGAGTTGGCTGACCGGCACTTGCGAACTGCTTCTGCTTCGGGCACCGCATGTCAAGAAAGACTGAGGTAATGGCGTCGGCTGCATGTTTTATACCCCTGACAACCTGACGTCATGGAAGAAGAGACAGTAACCGAAGCAGGACCCAAGACTTTGTTAATCAGGCAGACTGAGGGCTACTGCAAGCAGATAACCCAAATGTGATGACTGCAACAGTGAAACATGAACATCTGAGCACCACAAAGGGATCCCACCCTTCCAAGGGTAATGTCAGTCCTGTGCCATCCAAAAAGGTAACTGCCATATACCAGAAGGGGGGGTAGGTGGGTGGGAAGGAATACTGCAACAGGGAAGAGAAGGACATCTATGGTTATCGTAAGATTGTACACAACTTTTCTATGCCCTATTCCCATATTGCAGTATTATGTACATATTATGGGTGAGTACCAAAGCTCACTGAGTAAGGAGGAGGTGGCCTAGTAAAATTCTCCAGGAATCCATGGAGGATAGCCCTGGCAAAGTTAGTTCTGTCCCTAGAGATGTGGTCTAACTTGTAATGTTTGATGAAGGTATGCACAGAAGACCAAGTGGCTCTCAAGTATAACGCAAGTGTCCAAACCCCTGAAGAAAGCCCCAGAGGAGGCCATTGCTCTGGTGGTGTGTGCTTTGACAGTACCTTCAGGGACTTCCCCATGGTGTTTGTAGCCATTAGGCTCTGGAAATCCATGATGAAATTGTTTGTTTACATACTGCCTTCCCTAGGGCCCTGGGTTGGAAAGGAGACAAACAGTTGATCAGCCTGTCCGATGGACCTAGTCTTGTGCAGATAGAATCTGAGTTGCCTATGCACATCCAGGGAATAAAGTACTCTGTCGCCCTGTGGATTAGGGAAGAAGGTTGGTAGGTGGATGACTTGATTTAAGGAAAGATCATTAACCACCTTGAGCATAAAGAAAGGGTTAGTTCTAACAGTAACCTGTCTGTATGGAATACTAGCAAGGGAAGAATAGCCATGAGGCCTTGTAACTCACTGTCCTAGCTGAGGTCAAGGCTACTATGAGGACAATCTTCCATGTGTAGTGTTTTAGGGAAGCTTTATCAACTGGCTCAAATGGGGGAAGTGTGATCTTCTCTAAAACATAGTTCAGGACCCATGGAGGGGGCGAGAGCTTCATTGGTGGACTGAGATGAAGTACCCCCTTAAGGAACAGCTTTGCAGGACGTCTGGAAGCTAAGGGGGGATCCAGGGGAAGACATGAAAAAATGGCAGACAAACGGGTTTTAATGGATGAGAATGCTAACCCTGTCTGCATTAGTTCACACAGGTAAGACAGTACTAGAGGAGTCTTGCTTTGAAACGGGTCCAACTGCCTTTTGAGACACCATATGGAGAATCTCTTCCATTTAAATAGGAAAGATTTCCTGGTATTTGGTTTCCTGGCCTCCTCCAGGACACTCAGCAAGTCATCACTGTAAAGGTATCTGAAAGGGATCAGAATCCTATCACCCACAGGGTGAGGTGAAGAGATTACCACTGTGGGTGGATTTGGGACCCTTGTCCTGTGTGAGAAGGTCCACTCTGGGGGGTAACCTGTGGTGACTGCCCTTGGAAAGTTGTAATAGGAGGGGGAACCAATGCTGTCTTGGCCAATAGGAAGTCACCAGCAAGATATTTGGTCTGTCCTGCCGAATTTTCACCGGGACCTTTTGAACAAGGGAGAAGGGGGGAATGCATAGAGAAAAGTACAGTTTTGTACCTACCATAAATGTAGATGTTCGAAGATCCACATTGCTGCAGTCCTTACTTATGGGTAGTCCGCTGTCCTCGCTCGGCCCGAATACCAAAGTATTAGGCTGACGTCGGTCATGGGCGCCTAGATCTGACATCAGAGCGTCAGGGTATAAAGGCGCATGACCGACGTCATATCCTCAGTCTTTTCTTGCCCCAGATGTCAGAAGGCCAAACAAGAAAGGCCACAGCCAAAAACAGAATACCTCCCAAAAACAAGCCCAACAACAACCATCACCTAAAGCATAGCACCATGTCAAACTACAGTGGGGAAGGAGGGAGGGTAAATTGGACTGCAGCAATGTGGATCTTCGAACATCTACATTTATGGTAGGTACAAAACTGTACTATGTTCTTCATCTCACATTGCTGCAGTCCTTACTTATGGGTAGAATCCCAAAGCAACGGGAAAGGGAGGTTGGTAAAAATCATAGAGCATTGGGTGCTGCTAAAATGCCCTGTAAAATTGCAGTGGCAAATCCAGCCCTAGACTTAGAATAAAGAGGAAGGTGGTAATGTTTAGAAAAAGTATGCACTGAACTCCAAGTAGCTGCCTCCAAAATGTCTTTGTAGCTACCCCCCTTAGAAAGGCCGTAGAAGTAGCAGTAGCCCTAGTGGAATGAGGCCTGATTCCAGCAGGAATCTCCTTACCATGATGGGAATAACAGAAAGAAATACAAAACCCAATCCATTTAGAAATAGTTTGTTTTGAAACAGGTTTACCCTGTGAACCCAAAGCAAAAGAAACAAACAACTGCTGAGACTGTCTGAACTCCTTGGTTCTGCTCAAATAATAACGCAACTGTCTGTGAATATCCAAAGTATGCAAAATTTTCTCCCCTTTATGTTGGGGTTTGCATAAAAAGTAGGCAAATGAATAGTTTGGTTTAAGGCCACACTAGAAACCACTTTAGGCATAAAGGAAGGATTAGTGCAAAGATACCCTATCCTTATGAAAAATCAGGAAAGGCTCCACTGCCATGAGGGCCTGTAATTCAGAAACCCTTCTTGCAGAGGTAATGCCCAACAAAAAGCAGTTTTCCATGATAAATACTTTAACTCGGCAGTAGCTGCAGGCTCAAAAGGTTGTAGAGTAAGTTTTCCAACACAAAATTGAGATCCCAAGCAGGAGTAGGAGCTCTACGTGGGGGTCTTATATTCTTTGCCCTCTAAGAAATTGTTTAAACAAAGGATGAGAGAATAAAGGAGGGTCACAATCATAGTGAGCAGAAATGGCTGCAGCATGGTCCTTTATCGAGGAGAAAGACAAACCCTTGTCCAATAACTCAGTAAGATATTGAAGAGCAACACTTAAATCAGGTTTGGAGACATCAAAGTCCTTTCCTTTGCTCCAAATAAAAATCTCCTCCATTTATCAGAGTAAACTTTCCTGGTACTAGGCCTCCTGGCCTCCAAAATAACATTCAAAACTTGTTGTGGAAGCTGAGACCCTCCAGAGTCTAAAACAGAATATGCCAGGCTGTTAGATGCAGAGACTGAATCTTGACATTGAGGAAGTGATTGCCCTCTTGTGACAAAGGGTGCGGAATCAAAGGCAGAGGCCATGGAGGTTCTCGTACTAAACTCCTCAGTAGTGGGTACCAGTGTTGTCGAGGCCAATCCGGTGCTATCAAAATCATGGTTGGCTTGTCTTGTCTGGCCTTCAAAAGTACCTTGGGAAGAAGAGGCAGAGGTGGAAAGGCATATACATGCAGATTGTTCCAACTGAATGATAGAGCGTCCACCTTCCAAGCTGTGTGATGAAACATTTTTGTGCAAAACTTTGGCAACTGGCAATTTAGTGGAGAAGCGAACAGATCTATGTCTGGAGTTCCCCATAACACTGTCAACTTTTGAAATACATGAGGATCCAATTTCCACACGTGAGGATCCACTATTTATCTGCTCAACACATCTGCTAAGGAGTTCTGTGCTCCTGGAAGAAACCTTGCCTGAAGATTGAGGTGTAGATTGAGAGCAGTTTCCCACAAAATCATCGCTTGCCTGCAAAGAGGGCAAGAATGGGTTCCCCCTTGCTTGTTGATGTACCACATGACAGTAGTGTTGTTTGTTTGAATCAACACCTGCCCTGGGTGAAGTAAATCTTTGAAAGCCATCAATGCAAACTGGACTGCTAACATTTCCTTCAAGTTGATATGCAAATGTTGGAGTTTGACAGGCCACGTGTCTTGCACCCATTTTCCATTGAGGTGTGCTCCCCAAGCCTTGTCCGAGGCATCTGTCGTTAGAATCTGACTCGCCTCTGGCCGGGTCACAGAGAGTCCCTTGTTTAGGTGACATTCCTGAGCCCACCACAAAAACTCCTTCTGAATGCAAGGTATTATCTGAATGACAGTGTCTAGATCTTGGCAGTGCTGTGTCCATACATTTTGAGATACCATTGAAGCTTCCTCATATGCAATTTGGCATTGGGAAGCACCAGAATACAAGATGCCATGAACCCCAAGGCTTGAAGGACTGTCTTTGCAGTCAGCCTGGACCGTAGAGACATTTGATGGAAATAAAGAGAAAGGCTTCTTTGTTTGTCCGGGGTCAAAAAAGCCATCTGGGAAGCTGTATTCAGTCTCACACCCAGAAAGCACATGTCCTGAGAGGGTACTAGACTGGACTTTGTTTCGTTCACAGAATACCCTAGGCATCTTAACACTGCCATCACATACTGTAGATGATGAAGAAGTTTGTCCTTTTCTTGTGCAATAATCAGGCAATCGTCCAAATAAGGATAAATCTGTATTCCTCTTAGTCTGAAAAAAGCTATCACTGGAGCCAGAACCTTTGTGAACACTCTGGCAGTAGATAAGCCAAAGGGCAATGCAGAGAACTGATAATGTAAATTCCCAGCCCGAAAACGCAGGTACCTCCTGCAACTGGGCCTGATAGGAACATGAAGGTAAGCCTCTTTGAGATCCAGAGTAACCATCCAGTGATCTTTTCCCAACAGAGGTAAAAGTTGTTGTAAAGTCAGCATCTTGAACTTTGGAATGTCCAGGTAAGTGTTGAGGATAGATAAATCCAAAATTGGTCTCCACGTGTTCCCTTTCTTTGGAACTAGAAACAGGCGAGAATAAAATCCTAGGCCCACTTCTGACAGAAGAACTGGCTGTATAGCTCCTATTTGAAGAAGTAAAGAAATTTGTTTGTGAGCCTCTATCCTTTGCTGAGGAGGGACGTCTGGGATGCCCTTGAAAGGAGGCATGGTATGGAAATAGAACTTGTAACCTCGGTTTATAATGTCCAATACCCATTTGTCCTGGGTGACTAAATGCCAATTCTGCTTGAAAAGAGCCAACTTTCCTCCCAAAGGAGCTGCCAGGCAAGAAGAATCTGGCAGCTGAAAATGCAGGTCATTGGGCCTGTTTACGAAAGGACTGGCCCCTGCCCTCACCAGCAGATTGAGCAGGCGAACTCCATTGTCTCGGCCTGAAGGTACTCTGAGCTCTGCCCCTACCACGCCTAGATCTACCCCTAGACTGAGAATCAGAAGAAGGCGTCCACCCCTTAGTAGGCCAATTTCTACTAAACTTTGGAGGTTGTACCTGCAAAAATCTTTAACAGTCTGCATAGACTTAGCCTTGTCTTCCATTTTCTTTAAGACTGACTCCACAGGAGGACCAAACAAAACTTCAGACTGTAAAGGGGCATCCAGAATTCTAGACTTAACATGCTCAGACAAATTCTGATCCTTAAGCCAGGCATGCCTACGAATAACTGAACCAGTGGCAGCCACCCTAGAAGAAGCCTGTAAAGCATCAAAACCACATTGCAAAGAGTGCTTTCCCACCTGTTCAGAAACATGCACTAAATCCTGCAATTCTTTACACTCCATGCCCTCTGCCAAAGCATCCACTTTAGATCTTAGCTGAGAAAGGAGGAAATTCTGATACTTCAACATATGAAACTGGCAGTTCAAAGCTCTCATTGCTGAAGTAGAAGAGGTATACACCTTCTTACCCCATCTATCCAAGGCTCTAGCTTCCTTATCCAGAGGAACCGGATTCTTAACAACAGAGGCTCTAACACCCTTAGGCCCCTGACTAATAGTTTCTGGGTCCGCCCTAGGACTCTTATAAAGATATTTATGAGCCTCAGGCACCCTGTAATACCTGTCCGGTTTAACTGGAGCAGGAGGCACAGAATCAGGATTAAGAGAAGCTTCTGAGAAAACATCTGAAACAACATCCAAAACCGGGGGTATAGCTAAGGGTCTATGCTGTGGTAAAAACAAGAACTCCCTAAGTCTCTTCCGTGAATCAGAGTAATCCTGTCCTTCCCACTTAAAATGCTCCCTCATGGAATGCAGAGTTTCTGAAAATGAAAAATCCTCTGGAGGAGAAGCAGAAGGAGTGGAATCCTCTGCATCAGAATCAGAATAAGGAGGGAAATCTGGAATGTCCTCAGCAGAAGACTCTGAATCATCTGAGGCCTGCTCCAAACATTCCAACTCTGGCTCCATCCTGGGCCTCTTATCCGGAGGGGGCATAGAACCTCTAATTAAAGTAATCAAATCCTCTGCCATTTTAAGCATGTGCTTTTTAGGCACAGACCCTGAAGAACCAGAACTGACACCAGAGGAAGGCAAAACAGACCTGCCCTTAGAAGGAGCCTTAGAAACAGTAACAGAAGGCCTAACCACCTTAGGCATAGAAGGGAGAATAGTAACCTGAGAGGCCCCTTCAGCCTGACCTGCCTCCTGAGAGGCCACATCATGTAAAATCAAAGTTTCCCCCTGGGACTCAACAGAAACTTCAGCCGGATCCACCTGTTCAGCTGTAGCTTCTAAAGAACCGGCGTCCGTAACAGATGAATCATCCTGCCTAGGCTTTAAAGATTTGTCTTTGCGCTTCTTAGTAGAAGCAGGCGTCGGAACATCCGACAGCATATTATAATTACACCTCTTGCCAAAGACTAACCTAGCGCAATCTAACCTCCGTTTTATAGTGCGCTTATTAAACCTAGCACAAAACCGACACCCAATTACGCTGCTCGGTCCCAAACAAGGAATACAAAGCGGTGGTAATCCCTATGCGTATCTGTTTCCCACAAGAAATACAATTATTCACTTTTTCTGACATCCGGTAAGTAACTGAGGCAAGAAAAACAAAAATATTCCCAACGGGTACTTAGCCAACTTGGTATCGGTCTGAAACTCCAACGAAAATTTCAGAACGCACGGCACTTGCAACGCTGCTTCTGCATCGGACCATGCGGCAAAAAAGACTGAGGATATGACGTCGGTCATGCGCCTTTATACCCTGACGCTCTGATGTCAGATCTAGGTGCCCATGACCGACGTCAGCCTAATACTTTGGTATTCGGGCCGAGCGAGGACAGCGGACTACCCATAAGTAAGGACTGCAGCAATGTGAGATGAAGAACATCATCACCTTCCAAGAAAATGAAAAGGCATCTGTTGCCATAGCCTGATCTGCTGGTAGTCTGGTGCAGAAGTAAGTTGCCTGTTGATGGAGGAGGCAGACAGGTCTATTTGAGGTATACCCCACTGGTGGACCAGGTCCAGGAAGAAATCCCTGTGCAGCATCCATTCATGTGCCTTAGTCATGGATCTACTGAGATAGTCTGCCTGAAAATTCTGTTGTAAAGGTATGTATACCGCCTGTAAGGTCACTCCCTGGGAGGTGGCCAGTTCCTACACCAGGAGAGCTAGTCTGCAAAGCAAATAATATTTGGTCCCCCCTCCCCTTTCTTGTGAGATACCACAGCACTGTGGTATTGTCTGTAAAGATTTTTAGGGGTCCTGGATGGAGATTGGCTTGTAAGGCCCACAAGACCATAAATATTGCCCTCATTTCTCAGATATTGATGTGCTCTTTCCTGTATGGCACTGGCCACACTCCCTGCACTTTCAGGTGACCCAGAGTTGATCTCCAGCCTAAGTCTGAGGCATGTGTGTACATGGTCTGTTTGGGTGGAGATAATTGTAGGAGAAAACCCGGGTTGAGGTTGACCTGATTCGACTATCAAAGTATTCCCTGTTTGAGGCAGGGTAGGAGGGGAACCCTGAACTTGATGGGTGGGAGTGCTGCATCCAAACTGACCTGAAGTACCATTGAAGTTTCCTCATGTGGAGTCTTGCTAAAGGTAACATGGGGATAGCTGATGCCATGTAACCCAGGAGACTGAGGTACTGCCTTGGTCAATTCTGTGGTGTGAAGGACCAAAAGCAGGTGTTGTGTCAAGCCTTCCACCTTTTGGGGCAGAAGGTAGGCTTCCATTATATCTGTACAGATCCCGCACCCCAAGAAAACTATGTCTTGTGTAGGCTCCAGTTGGGATTTTGGGAAATTGATGTGAAATCCCAGGCACTGCAGGAGAGTAATGGCAACTTGTAAATGCTGCAGGAGGGTCTGTTTGCAGTCTGCCTGAATAAGCAGATCATTCAAGTAAGGGACTATCTGGATTCCTTATGTCCTGCAGAAGGCAATAACTGCAGCCAGGGATTTGGGGAAAACTCTGGGTGCAGTGGAAAGCCCAAAGGGCAAGGCAAAGAACTGAAAAGTACAGTTGTGTATACTTACCACAAATGTAGATGTTAGAGTGTATTCACTGTTGCAGTCATTACATTTGGGTTATCTGCCTGCAGTTAGCTCTCAGCTGGCCTGAATAACAAAGTCTTGGATTCCTGCGTCGGATGTTCTCTTCTTCCATGACGTCAGGGGTATAAAACATGCAGCAGATGCCATTACATCAGTTTTTCTTGCCCCAGATGTCAGGTGCCCCCATAATGGAAGGCAATTATATGTTAGGATACATGTCCAACAAAAAGCAAATACACCAGAAAGCTGAAATACATTAAACAAGAAGAAAAGTATAGCTAAGAGAAGTCAGGGGGCTGGAGGGAGGGTAACCAGGACTGCAACGGTGAATACACTCAAACATCTACATTTATGGTACATGTACACAACTGTACTATGTTCTTAGTGTTTCACTGTTGCAGTCATTACATTTGGGTTGATTCCCAAAGCTAAGGAATGGTGGAAGGAGTTAGAGAGCATTAGGACCAGCTACTAAGCCCTGCAAAACTGCAGTGGCAAAACCAGCTATGGATTTAGAGAAATAGGCATGGGGTAATGCTTGGTGAAGGTATGTACAGAGCTCCAGGTAGCAGCTTCTAGGATGCCCCTGGTAGGGACACCTCTGAGAAAGGCTGTAGAGGTAGATGCAGCTCTGGTGGAATGTGATCTTATCCCCTGTGGGGTAGGTCTCCATGGTGCTTATAGCAGAAATGAATGCAATGGGATATCCACTTAGCAATGGTTTGCTTTGAAATGGCCTTCCCCTCTGCCCCTGCAGCAAAGCCAACTAGCAGCTCTTCTGATTTTCTGAGAGGTCCTGTCCAAATAAAATCTAAGCTGCCTGTGCATGCCCAAAGAGAAGTATTTGTTCTCCTTTGTTTTGTGGATTAGTGAAAATGTAGGCAAATGAATGGACTGATTAAGGGCCACACTAGACACCACCTTGGGCATAAAGGAAGGATTGGTCCTGAGGGGCACCCTGTCTGCATAGAAGATGATGAATGGCTCCACTGCCATGAGGGCCTGTAATTCAGACACTCTTCTTGCTGAAGTGATGGCTAGAAGGAAGGCTGTTTTCCAAGAAAGGAATTTCAACTCTGCAGTTGCAGCTGGCTTAAAAGGAGGTAGAGTGATCTTTTCCAATACAAAGTTATTGTCCAGGCTGGAGTAGGGGGCTCTCCTGGGTGGTCAAATTTTGGGCCCCTCTGAGGAATTGCTTTAGCAGGGGGTGAGAAGAGGGGTGGTTCAGTATTATAATGAGCTGAAATGGCAGAGGCATGCATTTTAATAGACGAGAAGGAAAGGCCCTTGTGGAGCATCTCTGTTAAGTACTGAAGAATATGCGGTAAGCTGGGCACCGTTGTACCCATCCCAGAGTCTGGCTCCAGGAACAGTATCTTTTCCACTTTTCAGCATAGGATTTTCTAGTACTAGGCCTCCTTGCCTCCAGAATGACATCTAGCACCTTCTTACTGAGGGATGTCATTGGAGAGCTCAAGGAATTAGCCAGGCTGCAAAGTTCGGGGTTTGAAGTTGAGGGTGCAGAATCTGGCCCTCCTGCTAGGACAGCAGGGAAGGGGTTTGAGGCAGGTACCATGGTTCCAGCAGTGACATACTGCACAAGAGGGGGTACACACCAGTGCTGACGTGGCCAGTCTGGTGCAATCAGTGTTGTCCTTGGTTTGTCCTGCTTTATCTTTAGCAGAACTTTCGAGAGGAAAGGCAGAGGGGGAAAGGCATAAACAGAGGCTTTCCCAGGTGAAGGACAGGGCATCCACTTTCCAAGCTTGACTGTGGAAAATCCTTGTGCAGAATTTGTCCAACTGGTAATTCTGAGAGGAGGCAAACAGGTCTATCTCTGGATTTCCCATTTGTTTCACAAAAGGTTGAATCTTTTTGGTTCCAGTTTCCACTTGTGTGGGTCCACTAGATTTCTGCTTATGTTGTCTGCCAGTGAATTTAGCTTGCCTGGCAGGAATTGAGCTTGTAGGTGCACTTGGTAGCTCAAGGCTGTGTTCCACAGAGCCATGGCTAGTCTGCAGAGAGGGTACAAGTGGGTTCCCCCTTGCTTATGTACCACATAACAGTGTTGTCCGTCTTTACCAATAACTGTCCTGGAAGAATGTGGTCCTTGAAGGCTGTCCGGGAATTCTGTACAGCTAAAATTTTTTTGACTGATATGCAGGTACATCTGACTCTGGTTCTATTTGCCCTGAATGCACTGCCCTGCC
Organism: Protopterus annectens; assembly: GCF_019279795.1. Taxonomy (NCBI): domain Eukaryota; kingdom Metazoa; phylum Chordata; order Ceratodontiformes; family Protopteridae; genus Protopterus; species Protopterus annectens. The sequence goes on along the minus strand of NC_056736.1, from coordinate 448,393,869 downwards.
AAGTGAGCCCCCCCATGCATAGTCTGATGCGTCTGTTAGGGTTTGGGCGGCATGGGGTAGAGTGAATGGAAGCCCCTTGTTGTGGTAGCAGGCCTCTGCCCACCAATGGAACTCTGTCTTTATGCAAGGAATGATAGGAATCATTGATTCCAGGTCCTGAGAATGTTGACAACATAGGCTTTTTAGATACCACTGTAGTTTCCTCATATGCAGTCTTGCATATGGAATTAGTAGAATGCAAGAGGTCATGAACCCCAGGGCTTGCAGGATTTTCCTTGCAGATAGCTGGGTCTTTGTGGCCAGTAGTTTAAAGAAGGCTGTCAAACTTGTTTCTCTGGCGTGAGGTAAGCCATCTGGGAAGTTGTATTCAAGCTTGCTCCCAGGAATACAATTTGTTGGCAGGGTACTAGATGATATTTCTTTTTGTTTATGGTGTACCCCAGTGAGGTTAGAAGTTTCTTTACAAATGCCAGATGTTTTAGTAGCATGTCCTGGCCTTCTGCCTGAATCAAACAATCATCCAGGTATGGGTAAATTTTAATATTTCTTTGCCTGCAAAATGCAATGACTGGAGCTAGACACTTTGCAAACACCCTGGGTACAGAAGATAAGCCAAATGGAAGTGCAGATAACTGATAGTGCATGGAGCCTGCTCTGAAGCGTAGGTATTTCCTGCAAGATTCCCTTACTGGAATGTGCAGATAAGCTTCCTTTAAGTCTAAGGTTGCCAACCAGGCATCTCTGCCTATCATAGGAAGTAGCTGTTGAAGTGTTAGCATTTTGAATTTTGGGATTACCAAAAAGGTGTTTAGAATAGAGAGGTCCAGGATAGGACGCCAGGAGCTGTCTTTTCTGGGTACCAGGAAAAGTCTTTAGTAAAAACTTTGTCCCCTTTCTTCTGATGGGACAGGTTGAATAGCCCTGATACTTATAAGAGAAAGAACCTGCTGTTGAGCCTCTGCCCACTGATTTGGGGACAGGTCTGGCCAACCGTTTGGGGTTGGTAAGGTGTGGAAGTGGAATCAATATCCTTGGAAAACTATATTTAAAACTCATTTGTCCTCGTTAATGGGTTCCCCGTTTTTTGCATGTAGGACGATCTTTCCCCCTAAGGGAGCAGGCAGTTGAGCAGGGCTTTGAAGGTTTAAGGTTGTCATTGTGACATTTTTCACAAGGGGGGGTGGGGTTTTACTTCTTCCAGCTTTGGAAGTGGGAGCCCACCACTGCTTAGACCTGTGAGTACCCTCAGACTGTAGCCTAGGTGCTCTGCTGTTCCTGGGTTTGGACTGAAGGACTGGAAGAAACAAGAAAGGACCAATTCTTAGAAGGCCAATGCCTGCTAAATCTAGGAGACCGTACTTGCAGGAAATCTTTAACAGTTTGCATAGATTTAGCTTTTTCCTCCATCTTTTTAAGGATGACTTCTGCTTTGTTGCCAAACAGGCAGTCTTGGTTTAGGGGAACATCCAATAATTTAGCTTTAACATGATCTGGCAAATTTTGCTCCTTAAGCCAAGCATGCCTTCTAAGTACATACCAGCGACAGCAGCCCTGCAAGATGCTTCAAAAGAGTCAAAACCTCATTGCAAGGTATGTTTACCAACTTGTTTGGCAGAATGCATTAAACACTAATTCTTTATTTTCAGCACAGTCGGGAATCAACATCATTTTCTGTTTAAGTAGTCCCATAATATGCTGCTGATACTTTAACATATGAAACTGGCAGCTTAAGGCCCTAATGGCCAGAGTAGCAGAAGTGTATACCTTCTTGCCCAATCTGTCCAAGGCCCTGGAATCTCTATCAGAGGGGGGTAGGGTTTTTGTCAGTAGTAGCCTTAATGCCCTTAGGTCCTTGGGAAATGGTCTCTGGGTCCGCAGTAGGATTCTTGAAGAGGAACTTGAGAGTCAGGTTACTCTGTAATACCGGTTAGGCTTCCTGGGAGCTGGAGGTAAAGTGTCTGGGGGCTGGGCTAGATTCCAAGAAGACATCATCTACAATGTCCAGGACAGGAGGGATAGCTAAAGGCCTGTGTTGAGGGAAGAGTAAGAATTCTCTAAGCCTTTTTTTGGAGTTAGTGAAATCCTGGCTTTCCCAATGTTAATGCTCCCTAAGAGTGCGCAAGGTTTCACCAAAAGAAAAATCTTCTGAAGGGGAAGCAGAGGGAATGGAATCCTCTGCATCAGAATCCTCCGTAGGTAGAGAAGGGCAAATCCTGGTAATCAGAAAAAACAGAAATTTCAGAATCCTGATCAGAACCACCACAAGGAAAATCAGTTCTAGGTCTCTTAGAGGGTGAAGGCTGGCTTCCCCTAATTAAAGTAATGTCTTCAGCCATTCTTATTTGTTTTTTTAGGCATATGGGCCTGATCATGCGGTTTGGACGTCGTTTATCTAGGCGTGGGTCGAGTTTTAGGTCTTGAAGACGACGGGGTCTGTTTGAAATGCAAATCAGTAGGCCTGAATACACCCTCAGAAGCCGGTGCCTGCACAGCGGCTCCGGACCCATCCAAGGTAGAGATATCCACAGGTTCCATAGTGGAAGAAGCATCTCGTGGCATACCGGACTCCGAAAGGGTCTCAGTAGAGCCCTGCGAATCTGAAGTAGCGGCTATCAGGGGCTGCGAAAGATCCTCACAGAGTACTGACGAACTGGCGACCAGCTTAGCAGAAGCGTCTTCAGCAGCTTTGGACCTATGCGCCCTGTCTGTCTTTATCTTTATGTTTTTTCGGAAAGTCGGTAGTCGGATGGCTTACCGAAGCCATTTCTGGATAGTTAAACAGAGTACCAAAATAATTTGCTGCAAAGAGAGACCGACGACGAATAGTCCGGGGGTTGAATAAGGCACAAAACCGACAGCAAAGGACGTCATGGTCTGGGCCTAAGCAAGGAATGCAATATGAATGAAAATCTTTGAGGTATTTGCTTTCCACAGGTAATATAATTGTTAACTTTTACTGACATCAGTTAAGAGCAAGAAAAAGGATCCCCAATGGGATACTTAGCTTTTTTGAAGATCTGTTCTGAAACTCGAAAACAAAAATTTCAGGAGTCGGCCGACAGGCACTTGCGAACTGCTTCGGGCACCATGCGGCAAGAAAGACTGATGTAATGGCGTCGGCTGCAAGTTTTATACCCCTGACGTTATGGAAAGAGAGACTGCATCAGACGCAGGAATCCAAGACTTTGATATTCAGGCCAACTGAGGGCTACCTGCAGGCAGATAACCCAAACGTAATGACTGCAACAGTGAAACATGAAGAACATGCAAGAAGAGCCCACAGAGAACCTTGGGTATAGGAACCCTTTAGGGAGGAGGAGTGGAAAGAGTTGGTAAGGTTAACATCCTGAAGGTTGATACCTGAAGGAAGAGGTTGAGAAAAGTGAGAGGTCTAGAACTGGCCTACAGGGACGGTCTTTTCTTGGAACCAGAACAATCCTGGAGTAGAAGCCTCTTCCTATTGCAGACAACAGAACTGTTTCAATGGTGCTTTGAGTAATCAGGTTGTCTAGTACTGGTTGTAATGGGGGAGCAGTTCTTTTGGGGGCTGTGGGATACCCTCTCTCTTTGGGGGAATGATCCAGACCATGAAGTACCAGTCTTCTATTACAGAAAGGACCCATTTGTCTGAGGTGATGAGTCTCCACACTTGGGAGACAGTGACAGAGATGTAAAGAGAGGGATGGAGGGAGAAGGTGGGGACTCCAAGGTTGGCATGTAGTCACACACAACCTGTCCTGCTTTGAAAGTGCAGCCTCTGGCTGGTCGATGGGGTGGGTTCTGGTAGGGGTGGGTTGCTTCCTAGAACTTTTCCTAGACCTAGTAGAGGGAGCAGGGCATGAGTGTTTTCGGATACATTGCATTATAGCACAATTCCTACGGAAGTTTGAAACAGAGGAAACCAGTAGGTGTTTTAAGTCCTGCATCTCTTCCTCGTTTTGCTGTAAGGACTTGAATTTCAAGTCAGCCACTTCTGCTCCAAACAGGGCTGTATTGTCCAAAGGAGCATTAACCAGCTTAGCTCTAAAAACATCTGGTGTGGTTGGAGGCAAAGCCAGGAATACCTTAAAGGCTGATGCTGCTAACCTGGCTGAGGTCTCAAGCAACATCATAGCTGCACTTGATAGAGTGCCTGTAAGGGCAGCTAGAAAACACAGTTGAGCTTTGGCTGCAGAGTCAGAGGAGTCAGACAATTCCTTGGAAATCTTCTCCAAAAGGATGAAGCATATTTAGCCATGTGTGTTTGATAATTAGTTGCGCTGAAAGCCAGAGTAGCAGAAGTATATATTTTCTTACCAAACACTCCATGGTTTTGCTGTCCTTGTCAGCAAGGAGCACAGTGGTGGAAGGCAGTAGTTTAGAAGCCTTGTCAGTTGAAATGGAAATTGTGGCAGGGTCTGCAGCAGGGCACTTAGGTTTTATGAAGTCCCTGAGACTGCAAAATTCCTATCAGGCCTGCACGGTGCAGGGGGCTGAGAGGCTGGGTTCAGGGATGCTGCTGAGAAGGCATCCAGGAAAGCAGGAAGAATGAAAGGAACAGCAGAAGGAGTTGGGGAAATCCATCTGAATGAGGTCATACCTTTTTTTGTACATGTCATTTCAGATGATTTTCACTTAAGAGTGTTCCTTCATTTTGGCAATAGCTTCCCCAAAGGTTAGATCCTCTGCTGGGGAGTCAGGATCAAAAGATTCTTCCTCTGGGGAAGCATATCCCAGGGGAGAAGGCAGCTGGGAGGCATATGAAACAGATTCTTCAGAAGAAGAATCAAAGTATTCTTCCTCTTCCCTCACAGGGATCTGATGCCAGAGGCCTGGGCCTCAGGATTGGAAGAGGAATTGTGGATGTCCCTGGAGTGGTAGGCCGCACGGCCAAAAAGGTATTAAGCAGGCTTTGACTAAAAGCATGCCGATCCGGAGTACTTTCAGGAGCAGGAAATGCATGCTTTTTTTCCCTTCCTTTTGAGAGAGAGTCTAGCGGGTGTCTGAACTGTGGAAGGCCTAGAGTCGGATACCTGCATGGAAACAGGGGAATCCGACAGTCCTTCCGAAATCGCAGGTTGCCCCTTGGCATCGGAAAAGTCTCAGTGGGCATGCCCTCTGTGGAGGACTATACGGCTTCCATATAGGTACCTGCTGTATCCGAAGCGGTGGAGCCCGAGCCTTCAACCAGGCCATCAACCACAGGCTGAATATCAGATGGAAGCGGTGCACTGCCAATTGTAGGCCTGACTGTCTTGGCCTTCTTTTTAGGTGCTTCGGTAGGCAAGTTAGCAGAACCCTTCATTCGTAATGCTAATTGCTTCAGACATTGGTTTTCTAAGTATTAGTCAAGAGCGTGGAGTTGGCTATGGAGAGTTTTGGGCACAAACGCCCAGCAGATAGGTTCATAGGTAGGTACTAGGCTATCTGCCCTAGGGCATTTATAAGCCTAGCCAGAAAGTTGGGTTTCGCCTCCCTTTTAGACTAGATTCCTGAGCCTCTGACCAGCAGGGCCAAAGAAGTGATTCCAGGAGTAAATTTACGATTACCCATCCACTCATCAAGATTTCTCTTGAAGAGGGTAAGTGAGGGGCTCTGTCTAACATGGACTGGGATTCTATTCCAGAGCGAGGGAAGCCTTTGGGATATGAATCTATCCCCTCCAGCATGTCCTGTTTATTGTTGTGCTAAGGTTTAAATCTCTGGAGTGTGTAGTTCTAATGGAATTGGTTTTCTTGAGGTGGAGCATGTCCAACAGTTCCGGGTTAGACATGGCCTTGAATGTCAGTCAGAGGTCACCTCTGAGTAGGCGGTAAGCAACTGACTAGTGTTGGAGCTTCTTTAGTCGAGCTGCATAGGGCATCTGTTCGAGGCCCACGATCCTCTTGGTGAGGTATTTTTGAAGTCTCTCCAGTTGTTGCAGGTGTCGGGTAAGATGCATCCCAAATGGGGCATTGTACTTGATTATGGGCCTGATGAGAGATGAGTACAGGGGCACAATGACCTCTCTTGATCTAGATGTGAACCCTTTTGTGATTAGGTGAGCTATATAGAATGTTTTTCTAACCATTTTGGCAATGTGATTGTCAAAGGAGAGGCTACTATCTACTTGGGTCCCCAGATCCCCAATTACTTCTTCGGTACTTAGTGGATTACCTCCTATGTGGTAGTTTGTGGGCACTTTGTTTTTCCCAAAGGGGATGACTACGCACTTTTTGGCATTTAGCTTGAGGCCATGGTTCTGACACCAGGTATCCGTCTCCGTAAGGCCCTTCTGGAGGATGCTTGTGTCAGCTGGAGAGTCCATTATGGCTCCTAGTTTGCAATAGTCGGCGAACTTGGTAAGCCACAGTCATCCCGTGTTTGCCTGTACCTCAGAGAAGTAAATACCGAACAAGAGGGGTCCCAAGGACAAAGCCCTGTGGGACACCACTTGTAACCGGTTTAGAGTCAGACAAGGCACCCGCGACTCTGACCATGTGAGTTCTATCCCTGAGCCAGTTTGCAACCCATCTTATGATATATGGGTTAATATTTAAGCTAGTAAGCTTACATATGATGCCAGAGTGGGGTATTGTGTCGAAGGCCTTTGCGAGGTCCAGGTAGGCTGTGTGGACTACCTTTCCCTCATCTATGGCTTTGGTAACTGTTTCGAAGAAATCAACTAGGTTTAAGAGGCAGGATCTGCCTTTAACAAAGCCAAATTGGGTAGGGTCCAGTGTTTGGAGGTTCCCAATGTCTGTTCATGAGATCCATGATGATGCGCTCCATAGCCTTACAGACCAGGTTAGTCAGGCTTATAGGGCGATAGTTCCCAGGATCCGTTGTGGCACCACCTTTGTGAAGCGGGATCACTGTTGCTGTACGCCATTCTTTGGGTACATAACCTGTGGTAAGGCTGAGTTGGAACAGTGAATTTATGTGAGGGTTTAGTTCATTTTGGAGCTCGTATAAGACACAGCCAGGGATACCATCCGGTTCCATTGATGCTGCTTTTTTTTTTTTTTTTTTTTTTTACTTTGGAGAGGGCTGCTTTCACCTGTGTGTCTGTCTGGGGGATTGCATTCTTCTGGGATAGACACAGATGCTTTTGGGGGGTAAGGGGGGGTGAAGTTTGCACTGAACCTGGGTTCAGTGTATTTTGTGCCATTTTGCACCAGCTCAGAGCATATCTGAGAGTTGCCACCCAGATTCTTGACGTAGCTAAAGAATGCCTTGTGATTATCTTTAGAGTCTTTGGCAATTTTTCTTTCAAAGCTAGCCTTTGATGATTTTATGAGGGATCGAAGTTTCTTACTAGTACTGATCAGGGATGCCTTCCCTTTTTGGGATTTTGCCTTTTCATGTAATAGTTTCCTCCTCCTGTTGTATAGCTAATTTATGGCTAGGGTCCACCAGACTGGTCTCCTGTTTTTGGAGAAGTGAGTCTTGGTTTTACTTGGGATGGCACGTCCATGCATTCCTGTAGGTGCTCAGAGTGCAACTGTAAATGATTCTGCGGTTTGGGTAGCATTTTACATATGCCCAGGGGTTTTGAAACTTTCCACCTCGGTCTTGAGAAGTGGGACGTTTGCTTTTGAGAAATTTTTCACAGTGGTTTCCTTGGCTGGGGGTGGGGTCGGGATGTGGATGTCCATTGTGATTAGTTTATGGTCTGATCTTACCAACGAAAGGTTTACCTCTGGTATGGAACATTTAGTCCCCATGTTGGTGATGACCAAGTCCAATATGTTGTCCCCTCTTGTGGGAGTGGTGACCAGTTGTTCCAAGGCATTTGAGTTTATAAACTCAAGGAATCATTAGGCAAAAGAGTTGAGGCTTGAGTAGTTTTCCCAGTCAATGTTTGGGTAGTTGAAGTCCCCCAATATCATGGTGTTTGGTGAGACCTTCATATTTTCCAATGTTCTCAGGAATGCCGAGTGGGGGGGTCCTGAGTCAGGGTGGGTGATCTGTAGCAGGCTACAAACTGAAAAGCAGTTTTACCTACTGTTAGTTGCACATGGATGGTCTCCACTGCCTCATGCAGTGCCACTAACCTGGAGAGGTGCGGGTATCCTTGATGAAGATGGATACTCTCCCACCTTTAGTATTTCGGTCCGAGTTCTGGGGCCGAAAAGAATGGTATGAGTTGAATCCTGGTAATGCTGGGGTGCTCTCGAGCCTTGAACCAGGTTTCTGTTACTGCACAGATATCGATTTTCTCCATACTGAGGAGTGCCTCGAGTGCGTGCATCTTGAGGTTTAGACTTCTGGTGTTGAGTAGCATTACCCTTAGTTTTTTGTTTCTGGTATTGTCTATGGAGGTGGGTTTGTCTTTTGAACCTTGCCTAAAAAAAGGCACTATGGGGGTGGCAAGAGCCTTTGCCAGTATTCAAAAGCCTAAGGGTGACAGGTGCAAGCCGTCCCTGGCAAAGCAACGTGGCTGGTCGAGCATGTCATCCCAGGCTGACACACTGGATCCCCTTAGAATGACACCAATAGGTTAAACAATTGTTAAAATTGATCATTTTGTCTTTATACTGTGGCATCATTCTTGGTGAGGGTAAGATGCTACCCCAGGGTCAGGGTCATGCCTGCCTGAGCTACTTGATCAGAGAGCTCCTCTACGTCTCTCCATGTAGTCCAGGGAGGTACATCTCAGGTCATTCACACCAACATGGACAATGACAGTCATATTTGTACCTGCTGTGGAGTGACCTGAGTGCTTGCGTTATGTGGCGGATCTGGGCACCCGACAGGCAGCTTACAGTGACCTTCTCCTTGTTCAGTCTGGTGAGTGGGACGTCAGTGTGCCTGACAAGAGAGTCTCCTATTACTAGTGTATTAGGCGTGTTATTTAGCCTTGGGGGCTGCGACTGCGTGGCACACTGACTTTCAGTATGTGATGCATGAAGGTTGTTGTGTGGTAGTGGTTGCTTGGATGTCTGCTTTGGAGGTCTTTGTTTTGGCAGATTTTTATTTAGAGCCTCCACGTATGTTTTTGTGAGTTTGTGCGTCTTGCTTGCTGGTACGATTTGTCTATGTGAGACCTTGTAGTCGTGCGACCTACCTAAACAACACAAGCACTGATCGTGGGCGTCCTTGTGAGGTATCTGATGGCTGCACTTACACTTGCCCTTTCTGGATGACATGAACAAGCATTAGAAACAATAACAATGACTGAAAAGGTTACCCAACTGGGCACCTGTCTGATTTCTCTAGAATCTGAAGGCTGGGAAGGCAGGAACACCTGCAGTTCGACTGGAGGCTGAGAAGTTGAGGGCTGGTGTGTGCAGACGTCAATTTATGGCCCACGCTATGTTAGTCATGTCAGATGTCCCACTCACCATACAGTGACTGATATCTTTTGTATACTGGCCAGACATTTGGGTAGCAAGAGGAGAAAACCCATACATACAGAATACTGCAACATGGGAATAGAAGGACATCTGGAACAAGTAATCCTTCAACTGAATCAACAGATGCCTGGATGGGTCGTCTAGATATGGAAACACCCAGAATCCCAGCAGTCTCAAGTGAGCCTCTACTACTGTCATACATTTGGTGAACACCCTGGGGGTTGTGATGAGACCAAAGGGCAGTGCTCTGAACTGGCAATGGCTGGCTCCCAGCAAGAAGCACAGGTATCTTCTGGTGCATTTGTTTATTTCTGATATGATGGTATACATCTTTAAGATCAAACGCATCCAGTCCATCCTTTCATAGTAGAGATAAAATGGACTAAATTGTGACCATCTGGAACTTTTAGTATTTTACATGCTGGTAGAGTCTGCTAAGTTCCAGAATTGGTCTAAAGTACCCTGCCTTCTTTGAGACTAGAAAGTACCTTAAGTTTTGGAATTGTTGGTCTGGGGGACTTTCTGGATGACTTATCTAGTAGCTTCACTATTTCCAAGGTTGCAACCTCCCTCTGTTGGAACATCGGGAATCTTTCATTTTTGTTAAGGAATGTGGGAGAATGGTATGAAATAAACGCGGGATATGATTTTCTGCACGCCAATGTCTTTTATGATGGAAGCCCAAGCTTCTGGGTGCAGAGTTAAGAGCCCAGACTGCAACAATATGGTAACTCCTTCAGGAGTATTGGTATAAATCAGTCAGAGATGGTATCTCTGAATTCCTGGTTCTGCAGGCCACCCTCTTCCAAGAGGGTGGTGTCATCCCCTAGTGTTCCCTCTACTGCCCCAGGAAGAACCATCTCCTACCGATTCCTGGAAAGACCCTTGTGGTTTCGCAAGTCCCATCTTTTTACTACCTCACTGATTCCTGGAGAAGGAAGGTCCTGGAACCCCTCCTTTTTGGCATTTACTTCTTTGAAGTAAAGGCCAATGTCAATGGCCTCTGGGTCACCAACTTTGCAGATGACTGTAAATTAGGAGCGGTCACCGAATAGTACAGTTGTGTACACTTACCATAAATGTAGATGTTAGAGTGTATTCACTGTTGCAGTCATTACAATTGGGTAATCTGCTGGCAGGTTGCCCTCAGTCGGCCGGAATTCCAAAGTCTTGGGTCCTGCGTCGGTTGCTGTCTTCTCTTCCATGATGTCAGGTTGTCAGGGGTATAAAACATGCAGCAGACGCCATTTTCTTTAGTTTTTCTTGCCCCCAAAACGGTAGCAATATTATATATATATATATATATATATATATATATATATATATATATATATATATATATATATACACACACACACACACACACACACACACACACATACATGCATCAATATAAACTTTACCTTCATCTACAAGCAAATACACCACATAGGTTGTAGAAGATAAAGAAAAGATAAACTGTAGAATGACAGGGGGATGGCGGGAGGGTAACCAGGACTGCAACAGTGAATACACTAACATCTACATTTATGGTAAGTGTACACAACTGTACTATGTTCTTCGTGTTTCAATGTTGCACTCATTACATTTGGGTAGAATCCCAAAGCTATGGTTGGGAGGCTGGAGCTAAACAGCATTACGTGCGGCTATAAGGTCCTGCAGCACTGCAGTGGCAAAGCCTGCCCTGGACTTAGAGTAGAGAGGCAAATGATAACGTTTTGTAAAGATGTGAACAGAACTCAAAGTAGCAGCCTCTAGAATGTCTTTGGTTGGTACTCCTCTGAGAAAGGCTGCTGAAGTAGCTGCAGCTCTGGTGGAATGAGACCCAACGCCCATGGGCACAGGTTTACCATGGTGTAAGTAGCAGAAACGGATGCAGTGAATTATCCACTTTGAAATTGTCTGCTTTGAAATAGCCTTTCCTTCTGATCCTGCAGCATATGACACTAGTAATTGCGCAGTATTTCTTAGAGCTTTAGTCCTGCTCAAGCAGAATCTTAGCTGTCTGTGTACATCCAAAGAATGCAGAATTCTCTCCCCTTTGGTTCTGCGGTTTTGGATAAAAGGCTGGAAGATGAATTCTTTGGTTAACAGCCACACTGGAAACCACCTTTGGCATAAAAGTAGGATTTGTCCTCAGAGACACCCTGTCTGGGTAAAATATGATAAAAGGCTCTACAGCCATGAGGGCCTATACCTCAAACTCTTCTTGCTGAAGTAATTGCTAGTAGCAGAGCTATCTTCCATGATAAGAACTTTATATCAGCGGTAGCAGCTGGTTCAAATGGAGGCAGGGTGAGCTTTTATAACATAATTGAGGTCCCATGCAGGTAATGGCGATGATCTAGGCGGCCCCTTTATTTTTGGCTCCTCTAAGATACTGCTTTAGTAAAGGATGAGAAAAGATTGGATGCTCTGTATTGTAATGAGTCGAAATGGTAGAGGCATGAATTTTGATTGATGAGAAAGATAGGCCTTTGTCAAGCATCTCCGTTAAGTATTGTAATATCTGAGGAATATGTGGTTCTGCTGCATCAGTTCCTTGTGCTTCATTCCAAGCACAGAATCTTTTCCATTTGTCAGCATAAGATTTTCTAGTACTAGGCCTTCTGGCTTCCAAAATGACATCCATCACAGCCTTACTGAGAGGTGTCGTTTGTATGATTACATGATTAGCCATGCGGCCAGGTTCAGAGTCTGCAGTTGATTGTGCAGGATCTGATTGTTTTGCTGGGACAGTAGTTGTGGTCTTTGAGGCAAGGTCCAAGCTGGGTACTGAGACAAGTTCCTTAGGATTGGGTACCAGTATTGGCGGGGCCAGTCCGAGGCAATTAATATCTTTGGCTTCTCTTGTCTGACCTTTAGGAGAACCTTGGGTAGAAGAGGCAGAGGAGGAAAGGTGTAAACTGACAGGTTTTTCCAACTGAAGGATAGGGCGTCCACCTTCCATGCTCGTCTGTGATAAGTCCTTGTGCAGAATCTTTTCAGTTGATAATTTTGAGGAGAGGCAAATAGATCCATGTCTGGGATCCCCCATTTCTCTGTTATGTTGAAGACTTGTGGATTTAGTTTCCACTCATGCAGATCCATAAGGTTTCTGTTTAAATCGTCTGCCAGTGTTTTGTTTTCCTAGCAGGAATTGAGCTTGAAGATGTATCTGGTAGGTCAAAGCTGTGTCCCACAGTGCCATGGCTAATCTGCAAAGGGGGTATGGGTGTGTGCCCCCTTGCTTTTTTATATATCACATGATTGTGGTGTTGTCAGTCTTTATCAGTAGTTGTCCTGGATGAAGTAAGTCCTTGAAGGCTGTTAGGGCATTTTGAACAGCTAGCACCTCTTTCTGGTTGATATGTAGATGCATTTGTTTTGGTGCCCATATGCCCTGAATGCATCTTCCTGCCATGTGGGCCTCCCAGGCATAATCTGATGAGTCTGTTAAGGTTTGGCTGGCAGGGGGTAGTGAGTAGGGCCATCCCATGTTTTGGTGACAGGCCTTTGCCCACCACAGAAACTCCTGTTGCAGGCAGGGAATGAGAGGAATCATTGTTTTCAGACTGTGTGAATGTTGACTCCATAAACTTTTTAGGTACCATTGAAGTTTCCTCATATGCAGTCTTGCATATGGAATTACTAGGATGCAGGATGCCATGAAACCCAGAGCCTGCAGAATTTGTCTTGCAGAAGACTGGGTTTTTGTTGCCATCAGTTTGAAGTAAGTAGTCAGCTGCCTTTGTCTGGCATGAGGCAAGCCATCTAAGCAGTTGTATTCAAGCTTGCACCCATGAATGTTATCTTTTGAGAGGGTACCAGTTGTGATTTCTTTTCGTTTACTGTGTACCCTAGAGGCATGTTAGAAGCCTTTTCACAAACACCAGGTGTGGAAGAAGAGTACCCTTGTTCTCTGCTTGAATGAGACAGTCGTCCAAGTAAGGATATATTTGTATACTTCTTTGTCTGCAAAATGCAATTACTGGTGCCAGGCACTTTGTAAAGACCCTGGACACAGTAGATAATTGGTAATGCATTAAGCCAGCCTTGAATCTGAGGTATCTTCTGCACGCCTGCCTTATTGGGACATGCAGGTATGCCTCTTTTAGGTCTAAAGTCACCAGTCAAGCATTCTTGCCCAGCATGGGCAGAAGCTGCTGCAGTCAGCATTTTGAATTTTGGAATGGCCAGGTATGTGTTCAAAATCGATAAATCCAGTATTCGCCGCCAGGCCTTGTCCTTTCTGGGTACCAAGAACTGTAGATTAAAAACCTTGTCCTTTTTCCTGTTCTGGTTCTGTCTGAATGGCCCCCATATCCATGGGACATAACAAGAAGTTATGTACTCACCATAATGTTCGATGTATGTAGTCCATCTCACCTCACATTCTTACCCGTGGGTTCGGAGCTGAATATCGGCTCTGACTCGGCCGATTTTTACTAGCTCAAAGTGTCTCATTGGCTGGGCTAAGAGGGTATCCCAAGATGCACTGCTCCCTATCCCCAGATCTAGTTTGCTGCGAAACAATGCATACACTACATACACACCTCACATGCATATAAAAACAGTCACTCAGGAAAAGGACTCAGCAGGTGACAACCTGTACGCTAAATCTTATATGCTCCAAATCCTCCAGGCAGGGGGAAGGTGGGAGGGTAAGTAAGAATGTGAGGCGAGATGGACTACATACATCGAACGTTATGGTGAGTAAATAACTTCTTGATGTTATGTAGTCCTATCTCGCCTACATTCTTACCCGTGGGACAGCGTCCCTAGCACCTACATCCTGGGTGGCTCATAGGAAAATACTCCTGAGAACTGTGGACCCAAAGGAAGATCTGCCCCTGGAAACCACGTCCAATTTGTAATGAGAAACAAAGGAGTGGGGAGAAGCACAATCATCCACTGACAATCTAGCTTGATAGGCTGTGAATGTGGAAACAGCCCGCGCAGAATGTGCCTTGACTGGAAATTGCAACTTTTTGTCTCCTGCCTGATAGATAAGAGAGATGCAACTGGCTATCCATCTAGACAGCGTAACCTTGGATATTAGAGAACCCAATCGGTTTTCCAAAAAGGACACAGAGTTGGTCAGACTTCCGGATATCCTTTGTCCGGTGTAGATAGAAGCGTAATTGTCTATGAACATCCAATTGGTGAAATCTAAATTCTGCCTTGTTAGAGAAGTGGGGAAAGAATACCGGCAGCTCAATGGACTGATTAATGTTAGAGACAGAAGCCACACTGGGAAGAAACTATGGGTTTGGTCTAAGAGAGACCCTATCTTTGTGAAAGATTAAATATGGGGGCTTGATGGAGAGGGCTTGAATTTCCGAGACCTGCCGAGCTGAAGTGATTGCTATTCAAAAAGGCTGTTTTCCATGTTAAGAATTTTAACTCGCAGGTAGCTGCAGGCTTGAAAGGTGGCAGTGTGAGTGCTTGGAGAACAAAATTGAGGTCCCAGGGCATGACGGGTTCTGACACTGGGGGACGAAGTAACAGGGTACCTTTAAGGAATGCTTTGCATGGTCTGTGGGCCATAAGACTAGGTTCATTCACTACGTGGAAATTAGATATTGCCGCCAGTTGGACTTTGATGGCGGCTGATGCGGATCCCTGATAGAAAAGCATTGACAAGAATTCCAGAACTGAATCTATCGGGGCTGTATAAGGATCGATACCTCTAGAATGATCCCAGATGGAAAACCTTTTCCATTTGCTAGAGTAAATCTTCCTAGTGGATGGCTTATGGGAAGACGATAGAATATGAACCACCTCCGGTGAAAAATTATGACGTCTGACTAGCGAGGGAAGTGGAGGCTGTCAACCGGAGAGTCCTCAGAGAGGGGTGGAACTGTCCCGACATGTGTGTCAGCAAATCTGGTAGAGGGTCCAGAATCCAAGGAGTGTCCACAACGTATGGTTGAAGAAAGGGAAACCATACTTGATGAGGCCAATGTGGGGCAATCAGAATCATTCTGCTTCCCAAAGATTGAGGTTTCTGAATCACCCTCGAGAGAAGGGGAAATGGAGGGAAAGCATAAAGCAGACCTGAGGGCCAATCGTGTACCAGAGCGTCCCTGGGTGACTCCCCCTGTGGGGGGATCAGCGTGAAGTAGTTGCTGCATTTCACACTGAGAGGGCGGGCAAACAGGTCGCAGCAAGGCTGACCCCATCTGCTGAATATTCGCTCTGCAACCAGGCGATTCAGGGACCACTCGTAAGGCATAAGTATTGCTCTGCTTAGCCTGTCCGCTATTACGTTGGATTTCCCCGGAATGTGCGTTGCCACCAGGAACCGTTGGGAAGCTATTGCCCAATTCCACACTCACATGGCCTCTCTGCATAGGGGGTATGATCGTGTCCCCCCTTGCTTGTCGAGATACCACACTATTGACATGTTGTCCGAGTGTATCGCAATAGTCCCTAGAGGAAGAACTTCCTGAAGTGCCTGCAACGCAAGCAGCACTGCTCTCATCTGTAGGACATTTATATGCGAATGTATATCATGTTCTTGCCACGTGCCTTGGTCTGTCCTGCCGAGATAATGCCCCCCCACCCCATCTAGGAGGCGTCCGTGGTCACCGTGGCAACAGGGACGGGAGGAACGAAGGGCTTTCCCCCGTTCAAATTGCTGGTGCAAAGCCACCAACGGAAATCCTGCTTGCACCTGTCTGTGATTAAGATGGGATGAGATAGTGGGAGTCTTTGTAGAGACCATTGGACAAAGAGGAGCCACTGTAGTCTCATGTGTAATCTCGCTAAAGAGACTAGCATGATAGTCGCCGCCATGGTCCCTAGGAGTTGTAGAACCACTCTTGCCTGCGCTTGTCTGAGTGGCATCAGTATATGAATTTGTCGTTGCAATACCATGATCCTTTCTTGTGGTAGAAATGCTCGCATTAGAATGGTGTCCAGCTCTGCTCCTATAAAGGTGACACACTGCGAGGGCAATAAGGCAGATTTTTCCCAGTTTATTATGCCCAATTGGTGACAGACTGATGGTAATGTCCTTTGTTTGAATTAGTTGATGCCTGGTGGGGGCGGTAAGGAGCCAGTCGTCCAGGTACGGAAACACCTGGAATCCTTGAAGTCTCAAGTGAGCCGTCACCACTGCCATGCATTTGGTGAACACCCTGGGGGCTGTGGTGAGACCAAAGGGCAGGGCTTGAAACTGGAAGTGACTGGCTCCCAGTCGGAAGCGTAGGTGAGTCCTGGATGCTTTGTCCATTTTGATATGGTAATAAGCATCCTTGAGATCGATGGAGTACATCCAAACTTCCTCTCCCAACAATGGGAGAATTGACTGTAGAGTGACCATACGGAACTTGGACTTGTGTACGTAACTGTTGAGTTGACTGAGATCTAGTATGGGTCTCAGGTCCCCTGTTCTTTTCGGCACCAAAAAGAATCTTAAGTCCCTGATTTGGTCTGAGGGGACTAGTTGGATGGCTCCTTTTTCCAGCAGCTGAGACACCTCTGAGGCTGCTTGATCCCTTTGACTAGGTGGAACGTCTGGGAGTTTTCTTTTTGGTGGGGTATTGAAGAGAATGGGATGAGGTAACCTCCGGAAACTATCCTTAGTACCCATTGGTCTTGGGTGATGCTCTCCCAAGCTTCTGGGTATTTTGAAATTCGACCCCTGACTGGCTCGGATAAGCACAGTCGGGCACACCCTCAGGAGTGAGAGTATGGAAAGCCACGAAAGGAGTCGTGGTCTCCAGAAGTGCGGGGGCCCCCTCTGCCTCTGGGTAACGTCTCCCTGAGTAACCCCCCCCCTCCCCTGCGGGGGGGTTCACCTTGTGCGGCAGGAAAGAATCTCTGATTTCTTGAACCACATCTCCCCCCCTGCTGGGCCTTGGGATAAGGCCTAGAAGGAAGGGAAAAACGGACCCCGACAGCAGACAGGGTCTTTCCCTCTTGCTTGCACCTGGTGAGCGTCTTTCACCATGGTCCCAAACAAGGAGGAAACGTCAAAAGGGGGGTCAGTGAAGGAAGACTTGTAGGCCTCCGAGAAGTGACACAGGCGTAGCCAGGCTTGGTTTCTAAGGGCGACCCCTGAGCTCGCCGCCCTGCTCGCTCCTTCGGCCGCATATGAGATGAGCCCCATGGACGAGTTAGTGATGGAAGTGAGGGTAGAAACCTGTGTGTTAACCATCTGAGCTACCGCCTCAGGTATGTTACCCATAAGAGCATCTCCCAGTTCTTTGAGGAGCTCTCTCTGGAGCAAAGTGAAGTGAGATAAATAATTCAGCAACCGTAAGGTGAAGGTTGCTGAAGACAGGGTAAGTTTCCCGTACCGGTCCATGGTCCTAGACTCCTTTTTAGGAGGATGGACCAAGGAGGAAGATTCGGCAACTTCCTTCTGGGTGGCTGCCGCCACCACCATGGCATCTACCAGGACTCCTTTTGATAGAAATTCTTTCCCCTGGGGTGCAGACAGGAACTTGTTGAGACGCCTAGTCATGGGGCTCTACAGAATCAGGATTTTCCCACACTCTTCAAAAAATGAGGTCAAGCAGCTTGAAGGGTGGAGACACCCAGGAGGCGGAAGGTTGAGCGCCAAAAGCCTTAAGGAACACTGACTCCTCCTTGGAAGAGTTTTTGGAAGGCCAGCCTTCTCTTTGTTTCAGTATCTCCAGGATATCGGAGAAGGAAACATCATCAGAGGAAGACTTTGTGGGACCCTTCGGATTCAAGGTCAGTATCGGAGGTGAGATACTCATCCTGGGAGTCTATGTGCTTCCTCTTGCACAATTTCTTTCTAGGGGGCTCCTCAGGCAAAGACTGAGACCCTCAGAAGGTTGGGGACCACTCATGGTGTCCTTAGGGCCTGGCGCTCTGCTGTCCAAGGACAGGTGTGTCAGAGGCTCTCGCCGGGGTGGTGGAGAACAGAATGACCAACCTGGGTGATGTAGCTGACTATCTTGCCAGCGCGCTCCGCATGGCCTCGAAAGCAGGTCCTCCCACATCCGAGAACCGACCAGCCTCTGAGGCCATGTCCGGAGTCCCCTGAGCCAATGCACCAAGACTCTGAACCGACAAGCTGTCCCAAAGTATCCCCCTCGGGCCCAACCGAAGAGACCCGAGTCTCGAACCCTGTGGACGGAAGCGACATGGTCGGAGCCGAATTCGGCACTGATAAACCCAAAGGGGGTATTGGAGCCAGCGCAGGAACATCACTCTGAGTGGAGCATACTGGCTCCGACGACAAGGATGTGGTCGGAGGAGGAATCATCGAAACGGTCATGGAAACTGGCTCCGGAGCAGTGCGGGTCAGAGCTGAAAACAATTTGGCCAACACTGGCGACTGCAGGAGCCTCTGCACTACCCTGTCAACATCCAAATCAGAAAGCCTGGAGAATTTGGAGGAGACAGATGGAGACTGGGATCTATTGTCTGGTGAACCCATTCTAACACTGGGCGATCGGCTATGAATGGGCTCAAAGATAAATGGAGCCAACGCCGATTCGGTTAATACAGATACCTCCTGCGGTCCCAAAGACAGTGGAGCAGAGGAGGAAGAGTCCAAAACCGTAATATTCTCCAGAGGCTCCGAAGTGGCAGATGGAGCCAGAGACCTTTTCTTGGACTTGGAAGCTTTAGACTTAGTACTAGAAGCCAAATCAATAGTTTCCTCAAAAGATGGTTTTAAAAGTCCTTTTAAAATTAACTTGTTTTTTCTCTCCTGGAGCACCCTAGGACTGAATGCGTGGCAAAAGCTACACGACTCCTGTAAATGGATGGCTCCGAGGCAGTAGAGACACAGAATTGTCCATCTGTGATGGACATTTTATATCCACATTTGGAACATTTCTTAAAGCCAGAAGGCTTATGTTCCTTCTGATCTTTGGACATTATACAATGAGCGGAAAGAGAGCCTAGATGTAACTGGCAAAAAATGGTGGGAAACACCACCACAAATCTGAACACAGGTACAAAAAGTCAACAGGCACACAGAGAACCACTAATCTAAATGGTTCACACAAGACACAGCGGGGAGCAGTACTAGTCACACACACAAGAACCTCTAATTGAAACGGTTCTTCAGGAAAACACAAGTCCAAGAATTAAATGAGAGAGAGAGGGGAGGACTAGGTCCTCTAACTAAAACAGGCCTAGCTCGCTGGAAAGGAGGGATACCAAACTACTAACACAAGCACTGAAACACACACACAAATTAGCGATCTGCAAGAATAGCCATTAAAATAGCTTCTGGGTTGAATAAACAACTTTCTCAAAGAGAAAGGTTAAAAAAAGAGGGTACTTAGCCACAGCCAAGCAAGACCACGTCCGAGCTCTACAAGTGGCAAACGAGATCTGGGGATAAGGAGCAGTGCATCTTGGGATACCCTCTTAGCCCAGCCAATGAGAGACTTTGAGCTAGTAAAAATCAGCCGAGTCGGAGCTAATATTCGGCTCCGAACCCATGGGTAAGAATGTAGGCGAGATAGGACTACATAACATCCTGTTTCTGTGCCTCTGCCCATTGATTTTTTTGGCAGATCTGGCCAACCATTTGCCAATGGCAGAGTGTGGAAATGGAATCTGTATCCCTGTGATATGATGTTTAGTACCCACTTGTCCTGGGTTATTAACTGACAACTTTGAGCAAAAAGTGCTAATCTTCCCCCTATGGGTGCTGCCAAAAGATAAGTGCTTGCTGTAGGCAGAGGGAAGTCATTGGGAATGCTTTCTGTAGGTTTGCGCTTTATCTCCTCCAGATATGGAGGTGGATGCGCCCCACTGCTTAGACCTGTATGAGTCTTGCGCCTGGTATCTGGAACCCTTAGGGCGTCTGGATTTGCCCCTTTGAGCTTTGTCTGACACAGGAAAGGACCAATTTTTTCTAGGCCAGTGTCTACTGAATCTTGGTGGCTGCACTTGTAAGAAGTCCTTAACAGTTTGCATAGACTTAGCTTTGTCTTCCATTTTCTTTAAAACCTCTTCTGCCTTAATACCAAACAGAGAATCATGCTGTAAAGGTGCATCTAGCAATTTAGCTTTAACATGATCAGGCAAATTTTGTTCCTTTAACCAGGCATGCGCCTCCTAATCACAGATCCAGTAACTGCAGGAGGCCTCTAAAAGAATCAAAACCACATTGCAAAGTATTGCTTTACAACTTGTTCAGCTGCATGCAATAATCCCTGCAATTCTTTATTTTCTGCACAATCTGAAATCATCATTTTCTGTTTCAGCAATCCCATAACATGTTGTTGGTACCCAAGCATATGAAATTGACAGTTTAAGGCCCTGATTGCCAAGGCTGCAGAGGTATAAATCATCTGTCCAGTGCCCTTGAATCTCTGTCAGAAGGGGTAGGATTTTTTGCTGTTGGGCCTCACTCCCTTTGGACCCTGTAAAACAGTTTCAGGATCAGCAGCAGGGTTTCTAAATACAAATTAATGCGAGTCAGGGACCCTGTAATATCTGTCAGGCTTACTGGGAGCCGGAGGTAAGGAGTCAGGGGTCGAGCTTGACTCCCAAAACACATCTACAATGTCTAAAACGGGGAATGGCTAAAGGCTTGTGCTGAGGGAGGAGGAGGAAATCCCTGAGCCTCTTTTTTGATTCTGAGAAGTCTTGACTCTCACAGTGAAAATGCTCCCTCAAAGTATGCAAGGTTGCTCCAAATGAATAATCCTCAGGAGGAGATGGAACAGACTCCTCAGTATGAGTCCTCATAGGGAGGCATAGATAATTCCTGATCAGAAGATGAATCAGAAGAAATAGAAACCTGATCTGAAGATTCATAATCAGTGGCTTGCCTAGGCCTCTTATCTGGAGGGGGATGGGTGCCCCTGATCAAGTTAATAAGGTCTTCAGCCATTTTGATCATCTGTTTTTTAGGCACAGAGGCCTGTGCACGTGGCTCATGCGTCAGTTTTTTATAGGTTCATAGGTTCATACTAGGCTATCTGCCCAAGGGCATTTATAAGCCTAGCCCATAGTTATGTGGCTTTCGCCACCCCTTTAGTTTGAATAAAAACTATGCCTATCATTTTTCTGTGCCTCTGTCAAGCAGTGACACTGAAGTAATCCCTGGGTATATCTGCGATCTCCCATCCATTGGTCAAGATTCCTCTTGAACAAGGCCAGCGAGGTGCTCTGCCTCACATGTACCGGGATTTTGTTCCACAGCATAGGGAGTCTCTGGGTGATGAATCTGTCCCTCCAGCACGTTCTATTTATAACCGTGTCAAGGTTTAAGTCTCCCGCCCTTGTGGTTCTGAGGGATCTAGATTTTTTGAGGTGAAGCATATTCATCAAATCTGGGTTTGACATGGCCTTATATGTCAGGCACAGGTCACCTCTGAGCAAGCGGTATGAGACTGAATAAAGCTGGAGTTCTTTCAGTCGGGCAGCATAAGACATATTTTTGAGACCCTTTATCCTTTTGGTGAGGAACTTTTGGGGCCTTTCAAGCTGCATCAGGTGTCTGGTCAGATACATTCGAACGGGCATTGTACTCAATCATAGGTCTAATGAGTGATGAGTACAGGGGGACGATGACCTCCCTTGATCTAGATGTGAATCCCTTCATGATCAGGTGGGCGATATAGAAGGTTTTCCTAACTACTTTAGCAACATGAGTGTCAAACGAAAGACTACTGTCAACTTGGGTCCCCAGATCCCTGATGACTTTTTCTGTGCTCAGTGGATTGTCACCTATATGGTAGCTAGGGGTAACCTTGTTTTTCCCGAAGGGTATGACTATGCATTTTTTGGCATTTAAGTTGCTTTTGTCTTTGGTTTTGCAGCTG
Source organism: Protopterus annectens (assembly GCF_019279795.1). Taxonomy (NCBI): domain Eukaryota; kingdom Metazoa; phylum Chordata; order Ceratodontiformes; family Protopteridae; genus Protopterus; species Protopterus annectens. The sequence goes on along the minus strand of NC_056736.1, from coordinate 448,371,797 downwards.
TCGTCGGTTTGATATACAAATGTTGAGGTCTGAATACACCCTCAGAAGCCGGTGCCTGCTCGGCGGCTCCGGACCCATCCGAGGGAGATACATCCGTCGGTCCAATACCTTGAGTATCTTGCGGCATGCCGGACTCCACATGGGTTGTCGGTAGAGGCCTGCGACTCGAAGGTAGCATGTACCAGGGGCTTCGAAAGCACCCAAGTACCGGCGAACCGGCGACTGGCTTAGGAGAAACTTCGTCGGTTTTGGATCTCTACTGCCTTTCTCTGTCCTTTTCTTTGCTTTTTTTTATGTACTCCGGTAGTCGGATTGCTATCTGATGACATTTCTGGGTAGTTAAATCCGTTTCCAAAATACTTTGATGCAAAAATATACTGACGCTTAAGAGTGCGTTGGTTAAATCTAGCACAAAACGGACAGCCAGGCCCGTTGTGATCAGGGCCTAGGCAAGGAATACAGTATAAATGGAAATCCTTATGAGGTATTTGCTTCCCACAAGTAATACAATTAACTTTTTCTGACATCGGTAAAAAGCAAGAAAAAAGTTTCCCCATTAGCTTTAGTGAACATTTCGGTTCTGAAACTCAAACTAGAGTATTTCAGTAGTCGGCCGACCGGCACTTGCAAAATGCTTCTGCTTCGGACACCACGGCAAGAAAGACTGGAGAAAATGGCGTCAGCTGCACGTTTTATACACCTGACGTCATGGAAGAGAAGACAGCAACTGACGCAGGACCCAAGACTTTGGAATTCAGGCCGACTGAGGGCAACCTGCCAGCAGATTACCCAAATGTAATGACTGCAACAGTGAAACACTAAGATCAACAACCCAGCAACACAAATGTCCTCTAGGAAAGGCTGACGCAGACTAACAAGTGGTGTCACAGCCATGGACTAAAACTAAATGCCAAGAAATGCACAATAGTATCCTTTAGAACAGGGGTTTTCAACCAGTGGGCCTTGAGAGGTCAACAGATCTGCCACAAGATTTTTTAAAAAGATGGTTAGCCTTTTAAAACCCAAGGATTACTTCACTCACCTGCTGTTGCTGCCACTGAAAATGTCCATCCACAACCCACCAAAAGCTACTTTGTCTCCATTTTATTTTGAAATAAAAGAATGATCACGAAGGCGAGGTACTGTGGCACAGATACTCCGACTAGCCAGAATACATATGGGTACAAAACACAACATTGCCATCTTGGCTGTGCTTAAGGACAAAGGGCCCCTATTGGTGGGGAGACTAGCAATTGACAACTTGTCCTGCACCAGTATTTGTACAGATGGTGTCCTCTCTATGTCATGAAGTGTAAAAGGATTTGTTACACTGGCTCAAAAAAAAAAAAAGAATCCTAGAATTATTCATATTCATTGTTTTTTTTTCCGCAGAAAAATACCATCATTAAAATCATTGGTACCCGGAGTTGAAAAAAAGTACTAGACGAGAATGTCAATTGTCAGTTATATAAAAAGCAGGCAGTTACAATCAAGATTGTTTGCAGCAGTATGTTCCCCAATGGAAGCTTCTCTCACACAGTTATTCCATACAGAAGTTAACATTCCATACAATATTAACAATGAAATAACAGACCCAGATTATATTATACAAAATGACAGGAAATCTACAAAGGGTGGAGGAGTAGCTATGCTATTTGAAAATCACCTAATTGTAGGCCACATAGACAAACATTCCTGAATTTGACAATGTTGAACTTATCTTTGCCAAATTAAAAATGAATCCCAAAAAACTCACTATTATTGGTGGTTATATCCCCCCAAGGAAACAATAACCCTAAACTGGAAAACATAGTACTCTGGATAGTCCGTTCTCTCCCCACAAGAAACTATTCTGATGGAAGACTTCAATATAGATTGGCGTAACTGCTCCTCAGAAAATCCATCTTCCCACATAAACCTCCATGGGTTTACTCAACTCATCACCTCCCCTACAAAGACTGATACATCTACCAAGAGAGTTAGTTCTTGACTGTATTTTAGTTAGCAACCCCTCTCAGGCATCTCAATCAGGTTGCCTGCCAGACAGTCTAAGTGATCTTCAGCCAACCTTCCTTCTTAGGACTCAGACTCACCAAGCCATCCAACCCATCATCTGCTTAATCAGAAACAAAAACAAAATTCAACTTAAATAGCTTCATCTCCACTCTAAATAACTGTGAATCTCTCAGTTACCTCTTGACAACTCAATTAACTCATTCAACAACACATTCTTAGACATACTAAACTCCCATGCTCCCCCTAGAACTATCACAGTAAAATCTAAGTATGCACCCTGGCTAACTAAATAATGTAGATACCTACTCAAGACTAGAGGCAAAGCCTGGCAACAATTAAAAAAAAATACAAAACACAAACTAAGCAAACATATCTAGAACTTTAGAATAAAATAAAAAATAAAATTAGACAAAAATCAACTATCAGCAAAACATCCAAAATAGACAAACAAAACTCCCCCCTAAAATTCTGGGCAGCAGTTAACTTCAACCAGGTACATCCACCACCCCTGCCCCCAACAACCACCAACTAATATTGCAACCCAATTTAATAAATTCAATTCACAGAAACTATCTAATCCCTAGCAAACTCTCAATGCTTTGACAGTAACCCTACCTCTCTTGCCCCCCAGAATAGCACCAAATCCCAAGACTCCACCTCCCACTTCAACCTACACCCAGTATCTAACTGTATAAAAAAAAAAAAATAAAAAACTTTAACCATCAAGTCTAGCCACAGACAGCCTTCCAGGAGAATTTCTACAAGGTGCAGCTGAAGCAATAACCTACCCAGTAGCCATACTCTTAAACCATTCAGTATCTGAAAGCAAGGTACCCGTAATATGGAAAACCTTCCACATTCTACCACTACACAAGGGAGATAATTCCAATGAACTCACCAATTATCGCCCAATTGCCATTCTCTCTCCCTTATCCAAAATACTACAAAGAGCCATGCACACCCAACTAATGGACTACCTTCTCACACACAAACCATCAAACACCCAACACGGCTTCAGTCCCTTTCACAGCACAACCACATCACTACTATCCTTTACTAACACTTAACCACATAGAAAATGCAGAATTTTTATCAGACATATTTTTAGACTTATCCAAGGTCTTGAAATGGTCAATCACAATAAACTCATCAATATTCTCTTCAATCTAAACTTCAGCAATTCCACTATTAAATGATATGAAAGCTATCTAACAGGGCGACTGCAAACCAACTAATGGCAACACAGACTCCCTCCTTTTCCAGTCTCCTTAGGGTTCCACAAGGCTCAATCCTTGGACCACTACTATTCTCTCTCTATTCACTAACCACCTCCGAACCTCAGTACCACAAGCCTCTGTATTACAATACAGATACGCTGACTCCACCCTAATATGTGCTGGCCCCACACTGGAAGACCTCCACACCAAAACCCAAGATTCCTTTGTCAGTAGAAATCTGGCTTACTAACTCCCAGCTAATTTTAAATCCCAACAGAACTAAGCTCCTTCGCTTTTTAGCCTAACCAGATGCCCATCTTCCCAGTCCTTTAATATCTTCTTTAGGAACAAAACTACAATCACCCCAAGCACTCGCACTAAACTGCTCGGAGTAGAAATTGATAACCTGAAATTTGATATTCACATAGCTCAAACCATCAAAAAGAAAACAGGTCTCCCATATAGACAATTTCTTACAAATAACACGAAAGTTACCATAGCCTGCACATACCTATCAACCCTCCTCTATGCCTCCCCCCAGTGTTAACAAATCTCCGCAAAACGGACCTAAACTAACTGGAATATTGCTATAATAAAGTTACAAGATTTGCATAGATCACATCACTGTACAGCACTAAAACAGCTTGACCGGTTTGAATTCCCACAGCTTCTACACTTTAATCAACTAAACCTTGCCCACAAAATTTCCCACCAAACCGATAAAACCCCTTCTCTTCAAAAACTCATTCAACCGTACACCTCAGGCTGATCTCTCACTCCAGTAACCAACACCTTCTAGATATCAAAGCCAACAACTCTGCTGGGAAATCTCTCCAACTATATTCCTAAAATTTGGAATAAGCTGCCAACCACAACAACTTCCAACAGCCCTCCTTCTCAATTCAAAAAGCTCCTCATATCACACCTAGTGGACACCTGACTATGTTCTTGCTACTCCCATTAGGCCTTCCTGATTTCCCAAACAGTCTTCTACTCTATTTAAATAACAGGATGTAGTAACCTCATCTAAGTTTATAACTCTCTATCACTTCAGTCACAGCTGTAGCAACTATATCTGTATGTGTATAACCCTCTTGATTATTTCAACTGCAACTGTAGCAATATGAGCTATGATGGGACTTTGTCCAAGAAATGAAATGCATGTCTTCTACTTTTTCATTATTTGTCATCAATATAGTATCCTGTATGTTTGTTAAACTGCTGAAGTGTCTTTAACTGGAACTCTATGTACGCTAGTATATGTTGATGTTATCCTTATAACTGAAGCTTTTCTACCCAGGCCTCCACTGAAAAGGGACAATTGTCCAGTTGGACTTTCCCGGTAAATATATGTCAAATTAATAAATAAAAAACTTAGGTGGTTATCTCATTGTCAAGTTCTATTAAGATTTTATGAACTAAAAGAGAAAGGTCTAACCTTTTTGACAACTCATCAATCTCAGTTGATTTTCTCCGTGATGAGCTTTGATGCAATAAAGTTCCCATTTTCATAGGTAGGTACTAGGCTATTGGCCCTGGGGCCTATACAAGCCCAGCCAAAAAGGTACCCTGGCTTTTGCCACCCAAGAAAATTATTTTCCTGTGCCACTGTCTTCTTTCTGATTTGTTTCAATCTTTGAACACACTTAAAAGTATGCAAGGAGATTGTGAAAATATTCTTACTTCCACCGACAAAATTAATGCTTTCAAAGAAAAACTAATGCTTTTGGAAGAAAGAATCAGAAGAGAAAATGGAGTAGAAATGTTTGAGCCAACGAAACAGTGGAAACTGGATGGAAGTCTTATAGATCTAATTTTACAAACTAAGATTACTTAGTATAAATACTGAAAAATATTTTCCCTCAGTTGACATATCATCCTTAAATAGATAAGAGATCCATTTGTCTTAAATGCGTGCAAACTAGCAAATTTAAATATTACAGAAGATGAGTTGACAGATGAGAAACGATAGAGGATTAAAACTTAAACATTCAACAGATACTACTTCATTTTGGTTATCTCTTAAAAGTGAATTTCCCAATATTACAAAAAAAGCAATAGAAGCACTTTTTCCTTTCTCCATGTCATATCTGTGCAAATCAAGCTGTTCTGCAATGAATAATATTAAGAACAAAAAATAGATTGTGGGTAGAAACCATGGAAGATTTAAGAGTATGCCTGTCCAAAATTCTGCCTCGCACAAAAGACATTCTAGAATAACATGCTCAGACATCTCATTAAATATTAAAATGCAAGTAAAAAAAGAGGAAGATATTTTCTAAATCAATCAAAATTATACCTACTTTTTGTCAGGCAAAAAACATAATATATTTTTTGGTGTGCCGCAAGATTTTTGCGATTAGTTTCTATGCCACAAGATGAAAAAGACTGAAAATCTCGGCTTTAGCATGTTATCTACCCTTGGTAACTATCATATTGACAACACACCCCTAAGAGTTGACCCAGCAGTCAGGGACCTGGGGACACACACACAGACAGCAGTCTAGTCTTTGACCATCACGTCTACAGTACTGAGCAAATCATTCTATACTGTGCAACTTATTAAAAAAAAGTATGGCATCTAGGTCCAAGTCATTGTTCCACTGTATTCTGCATTCATATCAGACCTATCACTGAATACAGTGCTCCCTTTGGTATGTACCCAAAATTAGGTATACTCAACTGGAACATCCAACAAAGATTCCTTACTAAAAGATAACAGAGCGCAAGTAACATGTCCTATTCAGGCCGCCTCAGCGCCCTATCCCTGTATTCCAACTCCTACAGGCTGTTGAGGGGAGATCTTTGCTTGGCATGCAATGCACTGTCAGACCCAACTCTGATGGACTTCCTGCATTTCCGCAAAACAGTACTGGAATTACCCATTCTAAAGACAAACCTTGCCTGTGATATAAAGACCTGCTAGAGAGAGGCATATATCCCAGAAAGTACCCCTTCTCTGGAACAGGCTCCGCATCCAAGTGAAGCAAATGTCCTCCCTAATCCAATTCAAGCATAACTTGGACAATTGGATGGAGAACAGGAAATTCATCCCTGGTGTCACGAAAGGAGATACTGCCAGCCCAGCTATATGGAATTTTGTAGTAATTATGTTATCTGTGAATATCAACATGATTCATATGCTTGTGTTACAAATGGATTAGAACTGTATGTCATATAAGATGGTTTGTACAGACGTGTGCTGAAGAGATATTTTGTAAAGCACTGAGCTAAAATGTAACCACAGCACGCCTTACTGGAATAGAAGAGAAATGTACCTGCACTATTGTAACAGTTTAGATGTATACATTTTAACAATGGAAACTGAAAAACAAGAGGTTAACTTCAGAAAAATAGCTGAAATTAAATTACTTTTTGGCCACATAATAAAAGGAGGTCATCTTTCAGTTTCAGTGCAGTAATAGACACAATGTCTAGAACTAGAAGTTTTTTTGTATTGTCTTGGAATTTATTGTTTTATGACTTCCTGAATCTGCCTTAGATCTAAGAAAAGCCCTTGTTTATGTATTTTTACAGGTAGGTGCCAAATGCTACCAGCTGCATCAATGGGGGGGGGGGGTTACCTGGGATAGTCAGATGACAAGAAATTGTGTCATTCTGCAAGCTATCCCCAGCACTAACATTTGAGATATTTGGGAAGTCTCAGAGACAGAAAGAGCATTCTGTACTTTCTTTGACCTGACATCAGTTGGAAGACCCACTCACATCTGGCTTGCTTGCTCTGAGTTAAGTGTACTAGGGTACAGCATAATTATACAGCAAAGCTTAGCTCAAATATTTTTCTTTGACACTGTCCTGAAATACTGATTTAAATATTTCTTGTGATTTTGAACTCTAAACACCACTGTATGTACATAGTAATGCCTTGTTTTATTATTTATTAAATGTATTTAAACCTTTCATTGTCGCTGGTTGGTCTAGACATTTAAGCTTCAAGAGTACTTGCATATTTATTTGGTGACACTGTAGGCCACTCCTAATAGCCTTGCTCTTGGTCAAACTACCATTTGGATTAATAGTAATATCACATAGTAGTACTGGCCATCCTTTGCTAAGGGCCTTAAAGTAGCTGATCGGTAGTGGCGGTGAAAACTACTTTATAGTCTGGGCAAAAGGGGGCATAGCTAGTAAACCTGTGCCAACCTTTCCCAGGTATGTATGTGTGTATAAATCAAATGTAAAAGTGTGTGCGTCAGCTACTTAGGCAGGGACACGAAGCACTGGTTGGACAGAGAAGGTGCTGGAAGTCTTGGTTTGGCCACTCAACCCTAAAGCTGTGCCAGTGGGGAGTCTTATAGGGGATCTGGAGAAAGAGGGAGAAACCAGCCCTAGACTGACTTGTGGTCTCTGTGTGCTAATAGAAATTGCACTTTACTGTGTGTGTACTTGTCATCCCTCCCAGTGTGTACATTCCCCATTGTTGTCATTCCCCATTGTTGTCAGTGGTGAGGATTGAGGCTCCTTGATTACTGCACCAGTGCTGGGGCGTCAATGGCTACTACCAAGAATATAGTTTTCTAAGAGAGAAATTTCAGCCAACAGGCAGTCGCTGGTTCAAAGGGAGGCTGTATAATTTTCTGTAGTATCAAATTCAAGTCCAAAGATGGTAAAGGATCCTTATATGGGGGCTTGAGTAAGAGAGTTCCTCTCAAGAAGGCTTTGCATATAGCTTATGTGATGCCAAGGAGGAACCATCAAATCCAATGTGAAAGTTAGAGAGAGCAGCTAGCTGCATTGTTACTGCAGAATAAGCTGCTCCCTCATTAAACAGCTTTGTCAAATACTCTAGAATAGTGTGGATAAGAGCGGAAAAGGGATCTATTGTTCTGTTTAGATCAATGGACAAATCTCCTCCATTTACTGTTAGACAACTTTCATGTAGACGGTCTGGAAGAAAATAGGATATGGCGCACTGGGGAAGAGAGCAGAGGTTGTCTGCCTATCAGTAAAATTGGAGATACCAAGCTGTCAGCTTGAGACTGTGAATGTTTGGATGAGGTATTCCTGTCTGATGTGACAGGAGGTCCAAACTGGATCCAGAATCCATGGCTTCTTCTGTAGGTGAGGCCAAATAAAGGGAAACCAGATTTGAAAAGGCCAATACAGTGCAATGAGGATTACTTCTCTAAAAAAAAAACACTTCCTCAACAAATTTGGGGATTAATGAAACTGGGGGAAAAGGCATATAACAGACCGGGAGGCCAATCGTGAGTGAGAATCCCTAAAGGACTCACCTGCTTGGGGGGAAATCAGGGAATGTAACTGCTGTATTCATTGTTCAGAGAAGCAAAAAGGTCACAGCAAGGTCAGCCCCACTTGCGGAATATGTCTTCCACCACTTTCTGATTGAAGTACCATTCGTGAGGTATAATAATGGACCTGCTCAACCTGTCTTATCATGCTAGACTTTCCAGAGTATGTTGCTACAAGAAAGTGGCTGGACAAGACTGCCTACTGCCACACACTGAGCGCCTCTCAACATAAGGATCTGGTTCCCCCTTACTGGTTAATGTACCAGAATAGACATGTTGTCCAACTGAATCGCAACTATCCTACAAGGGAGAGCATTCTGAAAGCCTTGCAACGCTAGTAGCACTGCTCTCATCTCCAGGACATTTATGTGTGACTTGGTCTCTTGAATAGGCCACATGCTGTGGACTGTTCTTCCCAGATAATACCCCCCCACCCTGTTTGACAACCGTACGTGGTCACTGTGGTGCTGGGAAGCAGGGGGACAAGGGGGCGACTGAGTGAGCTGTTCTGAGTGAATCCACCATGACAGATCCATCTTGCAAGTGTTCATAATCCTTAACATGGTTGATGAATGATGGACCATTCTACCACAAGACGACACTAATATTCTCACATGGACTCTCGCTAATGGAACCAGTATTACTGCTGCTGCCATAGAACTCAAGGCCTGAAGTACTGTTCGAGCAGATACCCTTGAATTGTGTATTAACTTTGACAACCTAGGTGTACTATCATTTCAATTGTGTTTATGTTTGCTCTATGAAGTCCCAATTCTTGAGAGGGGTCTAGCTTCGACTTTTCATAATTTACTCTGATACATAAACAGCATGTCTGAAGAACTTTGTCTTTTGCTTGTAGAAGTAGATGCCTGGTCAGGGCGGAAATGAGTCAGTCATCCAGATATGGAAACACCCGGAATCCTTGCTGTCTCAAATGAGCTGCTACTACTGCCATACATTTGGTGAATACTCTGGGGACTGTAGTGAGGCCAAACCACAGTAGTCTGAAATAGTAGTGATTGGCTCCCAGCCAAAAGTGCAAATAACTTCTGGATCACCTATCCATCTTTAAAGGGTAGTATGCATCTTGAAGGGAACAGTGACCATCCAGAACTTGCTCTGCTGAACTGATTTGTTTAGTCTGCTGAGATCCAATGTTGGTTTCCAGTCCCATCTTTTTTGGTACCAAAAACCTTAAGTACCAGATTCTCTCTGGTCTAGTGCGACTTCTTAGATAACTCTTGTCTAGCAGCTTTTGTGTCTGTATGGCTGCTGCTTGCTCCCGTTGACTGGGTGGATCATCAGAGAGTTTTTGGCTTTGGGATGATGGACAAAGGAATATAGTATACTCTACATATCCTCTGCACCCATTTGTCATTTATTTTTAGCCAGGCTCTCAGATGCAAGGATAGACCTATCCTTAGTCACAAATTTGGATCTGAAGCTGCTACATCTGATGGAGGAGTCTCAAAGTTGTGGGATCCAAAGTAACATCCTTTGGATCCGGGCATTTAGCAAGTTTTGGAGTCAGCTGTATTGAAATCTTTGGAGCTGAAGGTCTTTTTCTTCCTCTGTCTGAACCACTGGGGGAAAGGGAGGAAGCTGGGCTGGAGTGTCCAGCTCTATAGGACAAATCAGTTTTCTGTATGTGCCACAAATGGCCTTCCCAAAAGAGGAGGGCAACATGCTTTTTAAAATAAATTTATTTTTATGCTCTACTATAGCTCTCAAATGTCAGTCCTCCTGGAGATGGGATGGACCAAGGCAGTAAACTCACATACTGTCAGTCACTGATCAGAATTTTGTGACCGCACTTTGAACATTTTTTAAAGCCAACTGGCTTGTCTGTTTTTTCTGCCACAATGAGGGCAGAGTATGCTGATCAAGGCAACAAACAAAACCGCCAACAATGAGACACAAACTAGAAAATTTCTATTTAAAGACCAAGGAGAAACTTTTTTTTTTTTTTTTTTTAAGAATATAACAATAGTGAATGGGAGGGCGGGAAATGGAAGAGGGGAAAGGTTTACTGTCTAAAAAATTAAGTAAAACTCAGAAGAATCGGAAAAGAGAAAAAATGTGTCAAAAGGACAAAGGGCAAAAGATTTTACAAAATTATGAAGGAAAGGCAATAATATAATATAGAAAAAAAACTATTTCTAGAGAGCTGTTAAGAATTATCATGTCCTCACAGAGCATCAAACGAGATCTGAGGTGATTGGGGAGAGGCATTATGGGTGCTTGAGAGCTTTTTGGTTGTCATGAGCTATTGCAACAGCCGAGTCTGATCAGAACCCACATATGAGGATAAAATGAGACTCATCAGATAAAAAATTGTTAGCTTGAGGGACTTTAAAAAGTTTTATCTGCATTTTTGAGGGCTGAAGCCACAGTGAGAAGTAATACAGAATCATTAAATACATCCTCTAAAGGATGGCACAACAGGGATGGATAAAGAATGAGGTATATCCGCTCTTAACAAATGTCGCCTTAGTGCAAGGTGAACATCCACTTGTTCCCACAAAATTATTCATTCATCTTGGAAATAGTTTGTGAAAAAAAATTCCTCCAAGGGTGGTGGTGAAGACAGTTTCCTCAGAATCAGAGTTCCAGGTTTGGGAGTATGCAGAAGGAGCAGCACTCTCTATTCATGTCAGAATCCCCTGAGAAATCTTACTCAGGAATTTCTTACCTGATATTGCCCACTGATAAGGATTTCTGAGTTCTAGTATTAGCCTATAATTACTGCCTTACTAAAGAAAGGAAAAGGACAGTTGTGTAAAATCTTACCATAACGGTGTATTGTTCTTCTCTTCACTGGTGCAGTATTCTTCATAGAAAGGAGTCCCATCCAGAGCAGCCGGACGCTCATCCAGCATGAAAAAGCCTAAAAAAGATCTTGTATGCGGCATACATCACATTTATGCTCCCTGCACAGAAAGTAGGGCATAAAAAGGATGGACAGACAACTACCTAGAAGTGAACTGCCCCAGAAGAGAACAGTCATTATAGGACAAGAGTCCATGCACATCCAGAAGAGAAAATGCAAAACAAACAAGAGGGGGTTGGAGGGAGGGCTTGAACACTGCAACAGTGAAGAGGACATCCACTGTTAAGGTAAGATTTACACAGCTGTACTACGTACTTCTATATCACTGCTATAGTATTCTTCATAGGAGAGAGTAAAAAAGCTAAAGAAAGAGAATGGGAGGTGGAAGGCTAAGAAGAGCCCTCAACAAACCCACAAAATGGTTTCAGCAAAACTTGCTTTGGCCCTAGAAGCCCTATCCAAATTACAATACTTGAGAGGTATGGAATGAAGATCAAGAAGCTTCAAGGATGGAACTGGTGTTCAACCCCTTGAAGGGGCACCAGAAGAGCCAAGAGCCCTAGTGGGATGAGCTCCAACAAAAGTAGACATAGATCTGCCATGAAAAGATCAAAAGGAAATGGACTTAGTTTGCTTAGAAAAAGCCAAACTCAAAGATCTGGGATGAAAGAAAACAGCAAAAATGATCACAGTTATAAACAGTCCTACTTTTATCCAAACAGTACCTGAGCTATGTGTAAATCCAAGCTATCATAAGACACCCTCACTAGCAGACTGAGAAGGGAAGAGAAAAAGGATGGGAGTTGTACCAACTGATTTAAGGGCAACTCATTTACTATGCTGGGAGTAAAAGGAGGATTAGTATGAAAGGACACCTGTCCCTGTGGAGGAGAAAAAAAAAAAACGGAGAGGAATGGCCATAAGGGCTTGGAGTTCAGAAAGACTTCGAGCAGAAGAGCCAGCAAAAAAATAGTCTTGCAGGTGCAATGTGGCAAAGAAAGTACAGTTGTGTACACATCATAAATGTAGATGTTAGAGTGTATTCACTATTGCAGTCATTACATCTGGGTTATCTGCTTGCAGTAGCCTTCAGTCAGCCTGATTAACAAAGTCTTGGTTGGGTCCTGTGTTGGTTGATGTCCCTTCTTCCAGGACATCAGGTTATCAGGGGGTATAAAACATGCAGCCGACGCCATTACATCAGTTTTTCTAGCCCCAGATGCCAGGTGCCCACCTAATGGGAAGCAATTAAATCTAAAAAACAAGGATATACCTCCAACAAAAAAGCAACTACACCAAAAAGCTTTTTGAGCATAGTAAGAGCGAGTAGAGTTATAGCCAAAAGAAGAAAGGGGGCTGGAGGGAAAGTAACCAGGACTGCAAAAGTGAATACACTCTAACATCTACATTTATGGTAAGTGTACACAACTGTACCATGTTCTTTGTGTTTCACTGTTGCAGTCATTACATTTGGGTAGATTCCCAAAGCTAAGGTTGGGAGGAGGAATTTAAATAGAATTAGGACCAGCTATAAGGCCCTGCAAGACTGCAGTGGCAAAACCAGCTCTGGATTTAGAGAAAATTGGCAAATAACGGTTGGTGAATTTATGTACAGAATTCCAGGTAGCAGCTTCTAGGATGTCCCTGAAAAAGGCTGCAGAGGTAGATGCAGCCCTGGCTGAATGGGGTCTGATGCCCTGTGGGATAGGTTTTTCATGGTGCTTATAGCAGAAATGAATGCAATGGCCTGTTCATTTTGATATGGTTTGCTTTTAAATAGCTTTCCCCTCTGTCCCTGCAGCAAATTCCACCACCAGCAGTTCAGATTTCCTTTGAGGTTTAGTCCTGTTCAAGTAGAATCTAAGTTGTCAGTGCACATCTAAGGAGTGCAGTAACCGCTCCATTTGTTCTGTGGGTTAGGAATGAAGGTAGGCAAATGAATGGACTGATTAAGAGCCACACTGGATACCACCTTGGACATGGAGGGATTGGTTCTGAGGGACACCCTGTCCGCATGAAAGATGATGAAAGGCTCCACTGCCATAAGGGCCTGTAACTCAGATACCCTTCTTGCAGAAGTGATTGCTAAAAAAAGAAAGCTGTTTTCCAGGAAAGGAATTTTAAATCTGCAGTAGCAGCTGGCTCAAAAGGAGGAAGAGTGAGTTTCTCCAAGACAAAGTTAAGGTCCCAGGCTGGAGTTGGAGCTCTTCTTGGTGGCCTTAAATTTTTGGTCCCTCTGAGGAACTGCTTGAGCAGTAGATAAAAGAGGGGAGGCTCTGTGCGATAAATGAGCGGAAATGGCTGAGGCATGAATTTTGATGAAGGAAAAGGACAAGCCCTTATGAAGCATCTCAGTCAAATATTGTACAATCTGAGGTAAATTGGGTGCTACTGCACTCAAACCCTTGAGATTGGTTCCAGGTACAAAATATTTTCCATTTTGCAGCATAAGACTTTCTAGTACTAGGCCTCCTAGCCTCTAAAATGATATCCATCACTGATTTACTGAGGGGTGGTAAAGGAGAGATTAGGTAATTAGGTTGCTAGGTTTAGGGTTTGCAGCTGAGGGTGCAGAATCTGGTTCTCCTCTGAGACAACAAGGAAGGAGTCTGAGGCAGGTGCCATGGGGCCAAGCGTGACACACTGCGCAGGAGGGGGTACCAGTGTCGGCGAGGCCAGTCGGGTGCAATTAAAATCGTCCTTGGCTTGTCCTGTTTGATCTTTAGTAATACCTTGGAGAGCAGAGGCAGAGGAGGAAAGGCATAAACTGATAGGTTTTTCCAGCTGAAGGATAGAGCATCCACTTCCGAGCTAATTTGTGGGTAATCCTTGTGCAAAATTTGTCCAATTGATGGTTCTGGGGGGAGGCAAACAGGTCTATATCTGGGCTCCCTCATTTGCTTGACATGTTGAAAATCCTTGGTTCCAGTTTCCACACGTGTGGGTCCATGAGGTTTCTGCTTCGTCCATCTGCCAGTGTATTTAGTTTTCATGGCAGGAATTGAGCTTGTAGATTTACTTGGTAGCTCAAAGGCTGTGTTCCATAATGCCATGGCTAGTCTGCAGAGGGGGTAAGAGTGTGTACCCCCTGCTTGTTTATGTATCACATGACCGTGGTGTTGTCAGTCTTTACCATCAGTTGTCCTGGAAGAATGTGGTCCTTGAAGGCTGTCAGAGCATTCTGTACAGCTAACATTTCCTTTTGATTTATGTGTAGGTGCAATTTGACTTGGGTTCCATTTGCCCTGAATGCACTTCCCTTGCCAGGAGAGCCCCCCATGCATAGTCTGATGAGTCTGTTAAGGTTTGGGCGGCAGGAGGTAGTGTGAATGGTAGTCCCTTGTTTTGGTGGAAGGCCTCTGCCCCCCCAAAGGAACTCTAGGCATAGGCAAGGTACGATAGGAATCATAGTGAATGTTGACACCATAGGCTTTTGAGATACCATTGCAGTTTCCTCATACGCAGCCTTGCATATGGAATTAGAAGAATGCAGGAGGCCATGAACCCCAAGGCTTGCAGTATTTGCCTTGCAGAGAACTGTGGTTTTTGTGGCCACTTGTTTGACGAAGGTTGTCAAATGAGTCCGTTTCTCTGGCGTGAGGAAAGCTATCTGGGAAGCTGTATTCAAACTTGCTCCCAGGAAAATAATTTGCTGACAGGGTACCAGGTGTGACTTATTTTCGTTTATGGTGTACCCCAGACAAGTCAGTACCCTTTGAACAAAGGCCAGATGATTCAAAAGTATGCCTTGGCTTTCTGCCTGAATTAGACAATCGTCCAGGTATGGATATATTTGAATATTTCTTTGCCTACAGAATGCAATGACTGGAGCTAGGTACTCTGTGAATACCCTGGGTGCAGTAGACAAGTCAAAGGGCAGTGCAGAGAAGTGATTGTGCATGTAGCCTGCTTTGAAGCATATGTATATTCTGCATGACTCCCTGATAGGGATGTGCAGGTATGCTTCTTTTAAGTCTAGTGTTGCCAACCATGCATCTTTGCCTAGCATAGGAAGCAGCTGGTGAAGTCCGCATCTTGAATTTTGGAATCACCAGAAAGGTATTTAGAGTAGAAAGGTCCAGGATAGGATGCCATGTATTGCCTTTTCTGGGTACCTGAAAAAGTCTTGAATAGAAATCTTGTCCCTTTTCCTCTTCTGGTACTAACTGAAAAGGCCCCATGATTAAGTGACAGAGTACTTCATTTTGGGCCTCTGCCCACTGATATGGGGGAAGGTCTGGCCACCCGCTTGGTGTTGGTAAGGTGTGGAAGTGAAATCTGTATCCTTGGGACACTATTTAAAACCCAATTGTCCTGGGTAATGAGTTCCCACTTTTTGGCCTGCAGACCAATCTTTCCGCCTAAAGGAGCATTCAGTTGGGAAATGCTTGGAAGTTTTAAAAGCAAGTCATTACGACAGTTTACCATAGGGGGGAGTCTTACTACCCACAGATTTGGGTGTGGAAACCCCCCACTGCTTAGTCTTGTCTCTCTCCTGGGACTGAAACCTGGGGTTTCTGCTGTTTCTGGGTTTGGCTTGAGAAGACCTGGAAGGGGCTGGAAAGGACCAATTCTTAGAGGGCCAGTGCCTACTACATCTAGGAGGCTGAACTTGTAAGAAATCTTTAACGGTTTGCATAGATTTGGCTTTTTCTTCCATCTTTTTAAGAACTTCCTCAGTCTTGTTGCCAAACAGGCGATCCTGATTTTAAGGGAGCATCCAACAATTTAGCTTTAACATGATCAGGCAAAGATTGCTCCTCAAGCCAAGCATGCCTTCTGAGCAAAGACCCAGTAACAGCAGCCCTGCAAGAGGCCTCTAATGAATCAAATCCACATTGCAAAATATGTTTTCCAACCTGTTCAGCAGAATGCATTAAATCCTGCAATTCTTTATTTTCCGCACAGTCAGGAATCATTTTCTGTTTGAGCAATCCCAAAAACATGTTGCTGATACTTTAACATATGAAACTGGCAGTTTAAAGCCCTAATGGCCAAGGTTGCAGACGTGTAAACCTTCTTACCCCATGTATCCAGCACCCTGGAGTCTCTATCAGGAGTAGGATTTTTAGCAGTAGAAGCCTTAATGCCCTTGGGTCCCTGAGAAATGGTCTCTGGATCCACAATAGGATTTTTAAAAAGGAACTTGTGTGAATCAGGAACCCTGTAATATGTCAGGTTTTCTGGGAGCAGGAGGCAAAGAATCAGGGGCCAAACTAGATTCCGAAAAGCATCAACAATGTCTAGTACAGGAGGAAAAGCTAAAGGCCTATGCTGAAGCAGGAGTAAGAAATCCCTAAGCCTCTTTTTTGAATCAGAGAAATCCTGGCTTTCCCAGTGGAAATGCTCCCTTAGAGTATGTAAGGTTTCACCAAAAGAAAAATCCTCTGGAGGGGAAGCAGAGGGGAATATAGTCCTCTGCATCAGAATCCTCATAAGTAGATAAGGGCAAATCCAAATCATCAGAAGAATCAGAAAAATAAGAATCCTGATAAGATTAATACACAACTTCAGTCCTAGGTCTCTTAGAAGGGGGAGGTTGGCTTCCCCTGATTAGAGTTACAAGATCTTCAGCCATTCTTATCATTTGTTTTTTAAGCATAGAGGCCTCAGCACGCAGCCTGGGCATCGTTTTTTAGTCATGGTTCGAGATTTAGGACTAAATGAAGGAGGTGTCTGTTTAATACGCAAGTCTGCAGGCCTGAATACACCCTCAGAAGCCAGTGCCTGCACAGTGGCACCGGACCCATCCAAGGTAGAGACATCCGTGGGTTCCATAGTAGAAGCATCTCGCGGCATACCGGACTCCGAATGGGTCTTAGAGGCCTGCGAATCAGAAGTAGCGGGCATCAGGGGCTGCGAAGACACCTCACTGAGTAACCGGCGAACTGGCGACTGGCTTAGAAGCGTCGACAGTTTTGGACCTCGGTGGCCTGTCTCTATCTTTGCGTTTTTTCAAAATCCCGGTAGTCAGATGGCTAACAAATGACATTTCTGGATAATTAAACTGAGAATTGAAATATTTAAAGGCAAAAACATACAGACGACGGATAGTGCACTGATCAAATAAAGCACAAAACCGAAAGCAAGGTACGTCGTGGTCAGGGCCTAGGCAAGGAATACAGTACGAATGAAAATCTTTATGAGGTAATTTGCTTTCCACAAGTAATGCACTTAACTTTTACTGACATCGGTAAGGAGCAAGAAAAAGTTTCCCCAATGGGGTACTTAGCTTTAGTTGAAGACTTCGGCTCTGAAACTCGTAAACGAAAATTTCAGGAGTCAGTCGACCGGCACTTGCAAAAGTAGAGTTGTGTACACTTACCATAAATGTAGATGTTCGAGTGTATTCACTGTTGCAATCATTACATTTGGGTAATATGCTGGTAGGTTGCCCTCAGTTGGCCTGAATTCCAAAGTCCTGGGTCCTGCGTCAGATGTTGTCTCCTCTTTCATGACGTCAGGGGTATAAAACAAGCAGCAGACACCATTTTCTTTAGTTTTTCTTGCCCCAGATGTCAGGTGCCCCCAAAAAGGTAGCTAAAAAAAAATAAATAAAAAAAAATTATATATATATATATATATATATATATACACATATATATATATATATATATATATATATATATATATATATATATGTATGTAAAAACTATGTATACATGTTGTAGAAGATAGAGAAGGAAAGAACCTCCAGAATGAAAGGTAACCTGGACTGCAACAGTGAATACACTCGAACATCTACATTTATGGTAAGTGTACACAACTGTACTATGTTCTTCATGTTTCACTGTTGCAGTCATTACATTTGGGTAGAATCCCAAAGCTATGGATGGGAGGCTGGAGCTAAACAGCATTAGGGGTGGCTATAAGGCCCTACAGAACTGCAGTGGCAAAGCCTGCCCTGGACTTAGAGTAGAGAGGCAAATGATAATGCTTTGTAAAGGTGTGAACAGAACTCCAAGTAGCAGCCTCTAGAATGTCTTTGGTTGGTACTCCTCTGAGAAAGGCTGCTGATGTAGCTGCAGCTCTGGTGAAATGAGACCTAATGCCCTTGGGCACAAGTTTGCCATGGTGTAAGTAGCAGAAACAAATGCAGTGGCTTATCCACTTTGCAATAGTCTGCTTTGAAATAGCCTTTCCTTCTGATCTTGCAGCATGTCACTAGTAATTGCTCAGTTTTTCTTAGAGCTTTAATCCTGCTCAAGTAGAATCTTAGCTGTCTGTGTACGTCCAAGGAATGCAGAATTCTCTCCCCCTTGTTCTGCGGATTTGGATAAAAGGTTGGCAGATGAATAGTTTGGTTAAGAGCCACACTGGAAACCACCTTAGGCATAAATGAAGGATTGGTCCTCAGACACCGTCTGGGTAAAATATGACAAAAGGCTCCACAGCCATGAGGGCCTGTAGCTCTGACTCTTCTTGCTGAAGTAATTGCTAAGAGCTGTTTTCCATAAGAACTTTATATCTGCAGTAGCAGCTGGTTCAAATGGAGGCAGGATGAGCTCTTCCAACACATAACTGAGGTCCCATGCAGGTACTGGTGATCTTCAGGGGGGCCTTAAATTTCTGGCCCCTCTAAGATACTGCTTTAGTAAAGGATGAGAAAAGATTGGTGGCTCTGTATTGTAATGAGCCGAAATGGCAGAAGCATGGATTTTAATTGATAAGAAAGATAGGCCTTTGTCAAGCATCTCAGTCAAGTATTGTAATATCTGAGGAATATTTGGTTCTGCTGTATCAGTTCCTTGTGCTCGAGTCCAAGCACAGAATCTCTTCCATTTTTCAGCAAAAGATTTTCTAGTACTAGGCCTTCTGGCTTCCAAAATGACATCCATCACAGCTTTACTGTGAGGTGGTGTTTACATAACTACATGATCAACCATGCTGCCAGGTTCAGTGTTTGGAGCTGATTGTGCAGGATCTGATTGTTTTGCTGGGACAGTAATTGAGGTCTTTGAGGTAAGGTCCAAGCTGGGTATTGAGACAAGTTCCTTAGGATTGGGTACCAGTATTGGGGGGCTAGTCCGGGGCAATTAGTATCATCTTTGGTTTCTCTTGTCTGACTTTTAGTAGGACCCTGGGAAGAAGAGGCAGAGGAGGAAAGGCATAAACTGATGGGTTTTTCCAACTGAAGGATAGGGCGTCCACTCTCCATGCTTGTCTGTGATAAGTCTTTGTGCAGAATCTTTTCAACTGATAATTTTGAGGAGAGGCAAACAGATCTATATCCAGGTTCCCCCATTTCTTTATCATCATGCTGAAGACTTGTGGATCTAGTTTCCACTCGTGAGGGTCCATAAGGTTTCTGCTTAAATCGTCTGCCAGAGTATTTTGTTTTCCTGGCAGGAACTGAGCTTGAAGATGTACTTGGTAAGTCAAAGCTATGTCCCACAGTGCCATGGCTAATCTGCAAAGGGGGTATATGAGTGCGTGCCCCCCCCAGCTCGTTTATATACCACATAACCGTGGTGTTGTCAGTCTAACAGTAGTTGTCCTGGATGAAGTAAGTCCTTGAAGGCTGTCAGGGCATTTTGAACAGCTAACATCTCTTTTTGGTTGATATGCAGATGCATTTGTTTTGGGGTCCATATGCCCTGAATGCATCTTCCTGCCAGGTGGGCCCCCCATGCATAATCTGATGCATCTGTTGTGAAGGTTTGGCTGGCAGGGCGAAGAGTGAAGGCCCTTCCCATGTTTTGATGACATGCCTTTGCCCACCATAGAAACTCCTGCTGCAGGCAGGGAATGAGAGGAATCGTTTCCAGACTGTGACAATGTTGACTCCATAAACATTTTAGGTACCACTGAAGTTTCCTCATATGCAGTCTTGCATATGGAATCAGCAGGATCCAGGATGCCATGAAGCCCAAAGGCTGCAGAGTTTGTCTTGCAGATAAAGTACAGTTTTGTACCTACCATAAATGTAGATGTTAGAGTGGTTATGCTGCTGCAGTCATCACACTTGGGTTATCCTGCCGTCAGGCGGTCCCGCAGTCGGCCTGAATTCCAAAGCCTTGGTCCGGCGTCGGTTGTCGTCGCTTCTTCCCTGACGTCAGTGCGGCAGGGGTATAAAAGAGGCAGCAGACGCCATTTTCTTCAGTTTTTCTTGCCCCAGATGTCAGGTACCCCAAACTAAGGCGGCAAAATAAGAAGCTTGCAAAACATACCTTAGTGCAAAGCAATGGTACTAGTTGTAAGCAAATACACCATATAGACATACATCCCAAAGGTTGAAGTACATGGAGATATAAGAAAAACCTTGTTAGGTAGAAGGGATGGAGGGAGGGTAACCTTGACTGCAGCAGCATAACCACTCAAACATCTACATTTATGGTAGGTACAAAACTGTACTATGTTCATCGTGCTATGCTGCTGCAGTCATCACACTTGGGTAGAGTCCCAAAGCTATGGTTGGGTGGTAGGAGCTAAACTGGGTTAGGTGCAGCTAAGATGCCCTGCAGAACTGCAGTGGCAAACCCAGCTCTGGTTTTTGAGTACAGAGGAAGGTGGTAATGCTTGGTGAAGGTGTGCACTGAACTCCAGGTAGCTGCCTCCAGAATGTCCTTTGTTGGAACTCCTCGGAGGAAGGCTGCTGAGGTTGCTGTAGCCCTGGTGGAGTGAGACCTGATACTAGCAGGCACTCCTTTCCCGTGGTGTGAGTAGCAAAAGCAAATGCAATGTGCTATCCATTTGGAGATGGTCCGTTTTGAAATAGTCTTTCCTTCTGAGCCTGGTACATAGGATACAAGGAGATGGTCAGATTTTCTGAAGGCCTTAATCCTGTCTAAATAGTAACGTAACTGTCTGTGAATGTCCAAAGAGTGAAGGAGTCTTTCTCCTTTATTCTGTGGGTTTGGATAAAAGGTGGGCAAGTGTATGGTCTGATTGAGAGCCACACTGGATACTACCTTTGGCATGAAGGTAGGGTTGGTGCGTAAAGATACTCTGTCCTGATGGAAAATGATGAAAGGTTCCACTGCCATAAGTGCCTGCAGTTCTGAGAGACTGCGTGCTAAGGTGATAGCCAGCAGCAGGGCTGTCTTCCATGACGAGTATTGAAGCTCTGCTGAAAAGGCTGGTTTGAAAGGAGGAAGTGTTATCTTTTCCAGAACAAAATTTAGATCCCAAGTTGGAGTAGGTGGTTTTCTGGGGGGTCTTATTTTTTGCCCCTCTGAGAAACTGCCTTAGCAGAGGATAAGAGAAAATGGGAGGAACCGTATCATACTGAGCTGAAATGGCTGAAGCATGGATCTTTATGGATGAGAAAGAAAGGCCTTTGTGTAGCATCTCAGTTAGATATTGGAGTATGTGCGGAATATTTGGGATGCCAGGATTTAGGCTACTGGCCTGGCTCCATACACAAAATCTTTTCCATTTGTCTGAGTAAGGTTTTCTGGTGCTGGGCCTCCTGGCCTCCACAATGACATTCTGGATGTCCCTTGAGAGAAGTGTTTGATAATTTAAGGTATTTTCCATGCAGCTAGATTTAAGGTCCTTAGCTGACTGTGAAGGATCTGAGAGTTTTGTTGGGTTAACAGCAAAGGGAATTGAGGGAAGATCCATGGAGGGCTGTGAGTCAAGTTTCGTAGTAGTGGGTACCAGTATTGACGTGGCCAGTCCGGGGCAACGAGGATCATCTGTGGTCTCTCTGATCTGGTTTTCAGTAATACCTGGGTGAGTAGAGGCAGAGGTGGGAAGGCGTAGACTGACAATGCTACCCAACTGAATGAGGGCATCCACTTTCCAGGCCAGAGGATGGCAAGTCCTTCTGCAAAATTTTTGTAGCTGGCAATTGTTGGTGGAGGCAAACAGATCTATGTCTGGTGGTCCCCACCTTTGAGTTATCATTGAGAATACTTGTGGGTGTAGTCTCCACTCGTGAGGGTCTGTCAAATTTCTGCTTAATTTGTCTGCCAGAACGTTTTCTTTTCCTGGCAGGAATTGTGCTGGCAGTTGTACTTGGTAAGTCAATGCTGTGTTCCACAAGTCCATTGCCTGTCTGCATAGTGGGTAGGAGTGCGTCCCTCCTTGTTTGTTTATGTACCACATAACTGTGGTGTTGTCCGTCCTTATTAGAAGTTGTCCTGGATGCAAAAGGTCCTTGAAGGCTGTTAGTGCATTTTTTTACAGCTAGCATCTCCTTTTGATTGATGTGTAGTTGCCTTTGGTTTGCAGGCCATTTGCCCTGCATGCATTGTCCTGCCATGTGTGCACCCCAGGCGTAGTCTGATGAATCTGTTGTCAAGGCTTGGCTTGGTGTAGGTGAGACAAAAGGAAGGCCCTTGTTTGCTTGGCATGCTTGAGCCCACCATAAAAACTCTTTTTGAAGGCAGGGAATAAGAGTTATAGTTGCTTCGAGGCTGTGTCTGTGTTGGGACCATACACTTTTTAGGTACCATTGTAGTTTTCTCATATGCAGCCTTGCATATGCAATTAGTTGAATGCAGGATGCCATGTACCCCAAAGCCTGCAGGAATTTCCTTGCAGTGAGCTGGGTGGAAGTTGCCATCTTTTTGAAGTACTGAGCCAGTTGTTTTTGCTTGTCTGGCGTGAGGTAAGCCATCTGGGCCGTTGTATTCAAGCTGGCACCCAGGAAAATTATTTCTTGTGAGGGTATTAGTTTTGACTTCTTTTTGTTTACTGTGTACCCTAAGCAACTTAGCAACTTTGTTACAAATGTCAGATGCTTTAGTAGGAGGTCTTTGCTGTCCGCTTGGATCAGGTAGTCGTCCAGGTATGGATAAATTTGTATTCCTCGCTGTCTGCAGTATGCAATTACTGATGCCAGGCATTTCGTGAATACTCTGGGCGCAGTAGATAAGCCAAAGGGCAATGCAGAGAATTGATAATGCGTTGTGCCTGCCAAAAATCTGATGTATCTTCTGCAATCTTGTCTGATAGGGACATGCAGGTATGCCTCTTGGAGGTCCAACGTTACCAGCCAAGACTCCTTGCCCAGCATGGGAAGAAGCTGGGAATGTAGTACGTGTTTAGAATTGAAAGGTCTAAGATGGGTCTCCAGACTTTGTCCTTTCTTGGTACTAGAAACAGTCTTGAGTAAAATCCTTGACCTTGCTCTTTTGCAGGTACCTTTTGAATTGCTTTCATGTTCATGAGAGCTGAAATTTGCTTTTGCGCCTCTGTCCATTGGTTTTTTTGGCAGATTTGGCATGCCTCTCTTCCGTGGTAAAGTGTGAAAATGAAATCTGTAGCCTCGGGTAATAATATCCAGAACCCATTTGTCCTTTGTTATGATGTGCCAATTTTGTGGGAAGAGAGCCAGTTTTCCTCCTAGAGGTGCTGCCTGGGCAATTTTGCTTGGCAGGAAAAGAGGAAAGTCATTGAGTTTGTTTTCTGAAGGGTTGAGATCTGTCGTCTCCCCTCTGAGTGGTTGTTTGCCATTGTCTAGGCCTGAAGGTACCCTGTGCCTGGACTCTGCCCCTAGGGCGTCTGTACCTGTCCCTTTGGGGTCTGTCTGAAGCAGGAAAGGACCAGTTTTATGATGGCCAGTTTCTGCTGAAGCGAGGAGGTTGTACCTGTAAAAAATCTTTAACTGTTTGCATTGATTTTGCCTTTTCTTCCATCTTTAAAACTTCCTCTGCTTTGACACCAAATAACGCATCCTTTTGCAGTGGAGCATCCAGTAACTTTGCTTTGACATGTTCTGGTAAGGTCTGCTCTTTTAGCCAAGCATGTCTACGTATTACAGACCCTGTGACTGCTGCTCTACATGAGGCCTCCAAAGAATCAAAACCACACTGCAAGGTATGTTTTCCCACTTGTTCTGCTGCATGCAACAAATCTCGCATCCCTTTGAAATCTAGTTGATCTGTTTGAGGGATCATTTTCTGTTTTAACTGAGTAAGCAAGTACTGCTGGTATTTAATCTTGTGGAATTGAAAGTTTAATGCACTCATGGCCAAAGTGGCAGAGGTGTACACTTTTTTCCACCATCTTTCTAATGCCCTGCTATCTCTTTCCGCAGGTAGTGGATTTTTAGCAGTAGAGGCCTTAACCCCTTTGGGACTCTGGGAAATGGTTTCTGGGTCTGCAGCAGGGCTTTTATATAAAAACTTGTGAGAGTCAGGGACTCTATAGTATCCGTCTGGTTTAGGTGGTGCTGGAGGTAAGGAATCTGGATTTAGACTGGATTCAGTGTAGACATCATCCAGAATGTCCAAAACAGGAGGAATGGCTAGGGGTCTATGCTGAGGCAAAAGAAGAAACTCACAGTCTTTTCTTGGAGTCAGAGTAATCTTGTCCTTCCCAGTGGAAATGCTCTCTCATGGTGTGCAGGGTTTCCCCAAAAGAGAAGTCTTCAGGGGGGGAAACAGAGGGAATAGACTCCTCAGCATCTGAGTCTTCATAGAGAGGGAAGGGGTAATCCTGTTCCCCAAAGTCGGATAAGGAAATGGATTCCTGATCAGGAGGAGGTAAATCTTCCTCCAGTCTAGGCCTTTTGTCAGGAGGGGGCTGGGAACCTCTGATAAGGGTAATCAGTTCCTCCGCCATTTTGAGCATCTGTTTGTTAGGCATAGTGGCCTGTATGGGAGTCTGTGGACCCAGTTTCTTAACCTTTGGAAGCTTAGCATATGACTTAACGGAAAGAGTCGTCGGTTTAAAGACTCCTTCTGAAACCGAAGGCCTGTCCATAGTCTCCGGATCGCCGCCAGGGCTGGCGTCCGCAAGTTGAGGAGGGACCAGTTCCAGTGGCCCAGTAGATTCTGAGACGTAATCGTATTTTCTAAATCTGCGGTAGTCAGGGGCTGTGTAGGCGCCTCACTGAATACCGAAGATCCAGAGGCAGTCCTAACCGAGACCTTGGTATCTGGTCTAGGTCTAGGCTGCCGGTCTTTGTCCTTGCGTTTTTTTAAACATAGCGGTAGTCGGAGGTTCCGACGACATAATATAGTTGAATTTTCTGCCAAAATAATGTCGGGCGGTATCAGCCCCACGCTTAATAGTGCGTTTATTGAACCTAGCGCAAAACCGACAACCAGAAACGTTGTGGTCTGGGCCTAGGCAAGGAATACAATAAGAATGAAAATCCTTATGAGGTATTTGCTTCCCACAAGAAATACAATTATTAACTTTGTCTGACATCGGTCTGAGGCAAGAAAAGTTTCCCCAACGGGGTTACTTGGCTTTATAGAAGACTTCGGTTGAAATTCTGTTCGAAAATCTCAGGAGCTGGCCGACCGGCACTTGCGAACTGCTTCCGCTTCGGGCACCGCCCGGCAAGAAAGACTGGAGAAAATGGCGTCGGCTGCCTCTTTTATACCCCTGCCGCACTGACGTCAGGGAAGAAGCGACGACAACCGACGCCGGACCAAGGCTTTGGAATTCAGGCCGACTGCAGGACTGCCTGATGGCAGGATAACCCAAGTGTGATGACTGCAGCAGCATAGCACGTTGAACATCTGGGTTTTTGTTGCCATCAATTTGAAGTAAGTAGTCAGCTGCCTTTGTTTGTCTGGTGTGAGGAAAGCCATCTGGGCAGTTGTATTCAAGCTTGCACCCAGGAATGTTATCTTTTGAAAGGATAGCATTTGTGATTTATTTTCGTTTATTGTGTACCCTAGGCATGTTAGAAGCCTTTTCACAAATGCCAGGTGCTGAAGAACGTCCTTGTTCTCTACTTGAATGAGACAGTCGTCCAAGTAAGGATATATTTGTATACTTCTTTGTCTGCAAAAAGCAATTACTGATGCTAGGCACTTTGTAAAGACCCTGGGTGCAGTAGATAAGCCAAAGGGCAGTGCAGAGAATTGGTAATGCATTAAGCCAGCCTTGAAACGGAGGTATCTTCTGCACGATTCCCTTATTGGGACATGCAGGTATGCCTCTTTTAGGTCTGTCACCAGCCAAGCATTCTTGCCTAGCTTGGGCAGAAGCTGCTGCAAAGTCAGCATTTTGGAATGTCCAGGAATTGTTCAAAATTGATAAATCCAGTATTGGCCGCCAGGCCTTTTCCTTTCTGGGTACCAAGAACAGTCTTAAACCTTGTCCCTTTTCCTGTTCTGGTACTGGCTGAATAGCCCCCATATTCATGAGGGACATGACATGTTTCTGTGCCTCCGCCCATTGATTTTTTGGCAGATCCGGCCAACCGTTTGCCATTGGCAGAGTATGGAAATGGAATCTGTATCCCTGTGATACTATGTTTAGCACCCACTTGTCCTGGGTTAACTGCCAATTTTGAGCAAAAAGTGCTAATTTTGCCCCTAAGGGTGCTGCCAAAAGGTAAGTGCTTGGTGAAGGCAGAGGGAAGTCATTGGGACTGTTTTCTGTAGGGATGTGCTTTATCTCCTCCAGATTTGGAGGTAGAAGCATCCCATTGCTTTGGCCTGTAAGAATCTTGTGCTTGGTATCTAGAACCTTTAGGGCATCTGGATTTGCCCCTTTGAGCTCTGTCGGACACAGGAAAGGACCAATTTTTTGTAGGCCAGTGTCTACTGAATCTTGGTGGCTGCACTTGTAAGATTTTTTTACAGTTTGCGTAGACTTAGCTTTGTCTTCCATTTTCTTTAAAACCTCTTCTGCCTTAACACCACAGTATCATGCTGTAAAGGTGCATCCAGTAATTTAGCATTAACATGATCAGGCAAATTTTGCTCTTTTAGCCAGGCATGCCTCCTAATCACAGATCCAGTAACTGCGGCCCTGCAGGAGACCTCTAAGGAATCAAAACCACATTGCAATGTACGCTTTCCAACTTGTTCAGTTGCATGCAATAATTCCTGCAATTATTTATTTTTTGCACATTCAGAAATCATCATTTTCTGTTTCAGCAATCCCATAACATGTTAATACTTCAGCATATGAAACTGGCAGTTTAAGGCCCTAATTGCCAAGGTTGCAGATGTATATAAACCTTCTTTCCCATCTATCCAGTGCCCTTGAATCTGTCAGAGGGTAGGATTTTTTGCTGTTGAGGCCTTAACTCTCTTTGGACCCTGTGAAATAGTTTCAGGGTCAGCAGCAGGGTTTCTAAATAAAAAATTTATGCGAGTCAGGGACCCTGTAATATCTGTCAGGCTTACTGGGAGCCGGAAGTAAGGAGTCAAGCTCGACTCCGAAAACATCATCCACAATGTCTAAAACAGGGGGTATGGCTAAAGACCTGTGCCGAGGGAGAAGGAAATCCCTGAGCCTCTTATTTGATTCTGAGAAATCTTGACTCTCCCAGTGAAAATGCTCCCTCAAAGTATGCAAGGTTTCTCCAAATGAATAATCCTCAGGAGGTGATGTAGATGGGATAGATTCCTCCTGCATCAGGATCCTCACAGGGAGGTATAGATAAATCCTGATCAGAAGAGGAATCAGAAGAAATAGAAACCTGATCTGAAGATTTATAATCAGTGTCATGCTAGGCCTCTTATCAGGAGGGGGTTGGGAACCCCTGATAAAGGTAATAAGGTCCTCAGCCATTTTGATCATCTTTTTTTTAGGCATAGTGGCCTGTGTACATGGCTCATGCATCTTTTTTTAGCTTTAGAAGTTGCTTTTGTCTTTGGTTT
This sequence comes from Protopterus annectens, assembly GCF_019279795.1. Lineage (NCBI taxonomy): Eukaryota > Metazoa > Chordata > Ceratodontiformes > Protopteridae > Protopterus > Protopterus annectens. The sequence continues at coordinate 448,343,938 of NC_056736.1, read as the reverse complement.
TGCAGCTGTCGGTTTTATATAAAAATGTTGAGGCCTGAATACACCCTCAGAAGCAGATGCCTGCTCAGCGGCTCCTGACCCATCTGAGGGAGACACATCCGTGGGTACAATACTTTGAGTACCTCGCGGCATGCATGACTCCACATTGGTCTCGGTAGAGGCCTTTGACTCTAAAGTAGCGGGTATCAGGGGCTGTGAAAGCGCCTCACTGAGTACCGGCGACTGGCTTAGGAGAAGCTTCATCGTGGGTTTTGGACCTCGACGGTCTGTCTCTGTCCTTTTCTTTGCGTTTTTTGTGTACTCCGGTAGTCGGATTGCTATCAGACGACATTTCAGGGTAATTAAATCTGTTTCCAAAATATTTTGAGGCAAAAATATACAGACGCTTAATAATGCATTGGTTAAATCTAGCACAAAACTGACAGCCAGGCACTTTGTGATCAGGGCCTAGGCAAGGAATACTGTATAAATCAAAATCCTTATGAGGTATTTGCTTCCCACAAGTAATACAATTATTAACTTTCGGACATCGGTATGGAGCAAGAAAAAAGTTTCCCCAATGGGGTACTTAGCTTTAGTGAAGACTTCGGTTCTGAAACTCGAAAATTTCAGGAGTAGGATGACCGGCACTTGCAAACTGCTTCTGCTTCGGGCACCGCGTGGCAAGAAAGACTAAAGAAAATGGAGTCGGCTGCTTGTTTTATACCCCTGACGACCTGACGTCTTGGAAGAGGAGACAGCAACCGACACAGGACCCACGACTTTGGATTTCAGGCTGAGGGCAAGACTGAGGGCAACCTGTCAGCAGATTACCAAAATGTAATGACTGCAACAGTGACTCCACCACTCGAATTTCTTCATGAGGCAGGGAAGGAAAGGTACACAAATTCAAAGGGTTACGATGCTGCAGCCAAACTGCCTTGAGGTATCACTGAAGCTTTTGCATATGCTGTCTGGCAAGAGTAAGCGCTAGAATAGAAGAGAACATGTATCCCAGGGCTCAAAGAAACTCCCTGGCTGGCACAGCAGTCAGAGGAAGAAGAGATTGAAAGAAGGCTGTCAAAGACAATACCGTTGGAGGCAGAAGAGAGGCCAACATTGGCACCATTTGAATTCTGCATCCTAGATGCATATGATCCTGAGGAGGAGTCAGGACAAACTTTTGGAAGTTGACAATGAACTCCAGACTATGAAGAGGAGAGATGGTAAACTGCATGCAAATCCTGTAACCACCGAATGGGAAAAGGCATCTGCAGCAAAAGGTCTAGATAAGGAAAAATCTGAATGCCTTGGAGTCTACAGAAGGCAATTACAGGAGCTTGGCATTTGATGAATACCCTTGGAGCAGTAGAAAGGCCAAAGGGCAAAGCAAAGAACTGGAAATGAGAGAAATGTAATAACTTCCTGAAGACAGGCTGAATAGGGATATGAAGGCAAGCATCTTTCAGATCCAAGCACACCAGAAAAGTCTGGGATAATAAGAGGAAACAGAGTTTGAAGAGTAAGCATCTGAAAAGAATGGATCTTGAGAAAGGTGTTGAGCTGGGAGAAATCCAAACAGGTCTCTAAGTGCCCTACGTTCGAGGAACCAGAAAAATCCTGGAAGAACCCCAGTTCAACAGGGACCCTAGAACCTCCAGGAAATGAAGTTGCTCTAGGAGAGGTTGAGGAACCCCTGAAAAAGGAAGGAGACATTTCCATACCATGAAGTAACCCTGACAGATGCCAAATGGAGAAAAGTCAGTAAGCCAAGGAGAGTAGTACTGCTCATACTGAATTCATCCTCAAGTCTTGGCGAGTACCTTCATGAGGTGGACCTCATTTTTCACAAAATCTCACCAAGATACTGATATATAGGCTGTACTTCATATAGCATATATCATGGACATAAGTAGGTCAAAAATTAAAGACAGCTGGGTGCACAAGACCCAGGATAAAAAAAAAAGTGCCCAATTCTGGAAGATGCACTGGTGCAAGGACTGGAAAAATGACAGTGTAGAATCCTCAAAATATGGAAACATTCCTACAATGGGGCCAGGCCAGGCTCAGGGTGAGGATGGCCCTCCTGTTGTAGGAGGCGGTAGCAGTCCAAAAAAATTGATGCCTTATGTTCTGTGCAGGGAGCATAAATATGATGTATGGCGCATACACAATCATGTTTAGGAGTTTTCAAAATGGCAGAGCGTCAGGCTGCCCTGGGCAGGACATCCCTTCTATGAAGAATATTGCAACAGTAATACAGGAAGACATTTATCTTTACAGACACTTGAGTAATGTGTAACTGTTGCTTCTATGCACTATGCAGGGACCACCCTGGAAGACAGATTAGAAGTCGGCAGTTCAACCTTGTCAAGAGGTCTCCCAGACCCAAACAGGTTGTCCTAGCCCAGATTGGGCAATGAACAGCTACAGAGGACAACACTGATCCTCCAAAGTCCATGGTAGCCGAAGTGATTAGACCAGAGGAACTCAAGTGAGTCAGTGATCTAAAAAATAACTGTTGGCTAAGTCACCCACTAATGGCTGAGGCACTGTCTGCACCCATAGTGGTGGCAAGGTGCTTTTTTTTTTTGTGCGGTACAGCAGGAGAATAGCCAGTAGGACAAGCATTAAGTATCCACGTTGTAGCAGAGAAAGAAGTCTGATTGCTGGTAAGTGATGCTGGAACAAGTCGATTGGAAGGTAAGTGGTCAGCAAATGCTCACAAGTACACACACTTCCCCAGCTAGTCCCCTTTCCATAGTAAAAGCTCAAGCAGCACATACAAAACCCTGTCAGAAACAAAACTCTGTACACAGAAGCACACCAACAGAAAACACATGTAAAATATGTGCAAGATGTTGCAAAGTGTACATAAGCATCAACACATTCATAAATGTTTTTTGCCCTGAAAGAAAGAAAAAATCTTATTCTTAATTACACTGCTAATTCCCAGATTCCAAAAACAGCATCTATTTACCAAAAAAAAAAAATCACCCCAAGCTAAAAATGGTCTCCAAAAAAAAAAGTACAGTTTTGTACCTACCATAAATGTAGATGTCCGAACAGGATAGCATCTGCAGTCCTAACAAATGGGTTGTCCTGTCGTCAGGCAGCCCTTCGGTCGGCCGGATTCCAAAGTCTGGGTCTGGCCTCGGCTGGTGTCGCACTTCACCCGACGTCATCTCTGCTGGTCTTCGGGTATAAAGGCATCAGCCGACGCCATTTTCCTCAGTGTTTCTTGCCCCAGATGCCAGTTGCCCTCTTGGAAAGCTAAATTTTGGGTAAATGCCAATGTTTCCAAAAAAAGTAGTAGGCAAACACAAAAAATAAGCATGTATGTACATATATACAAACAAATACACCATAAGAGATCCCCCCCCCCCAGCTAGCTATTAGGAGGGTAAATACCCTAGGAGTACCACAGAGGGGAAGGAGGGTGGGTAATCCTGACTGCAGATGCTATCCTGTTCGGACATCTACATTTATGGTAGGTACAAAACTGTACTATGTCCTTCAAGGATGCATCTGCAGTCCTAACAAATGGGTAGAATACCATAGCCAAACTAGGGGAGGAGGAAGAAGAATTATGGTGTAGTTAGGATCCCTTGCAAAACAGCAGTGGCAAACCCTGCTCGGGATCTAGAGTATAGAGGTAAGTTATAATGCTTGGCAAATGTATGCACGGAGGTCCAAGTAGCCGCCTCAATAATGTCCTTGGTAGCCACTCGTAAGAAAGCTGTGGTAGTGGCTGTAGCCCTTGTAGAATGAGGCCTTATGTTCTGTGGAATTTGCTTTCCATGGTAGGAGTAACAGAATCTTATGCAATTTCCTATCCACTTGGAGATTGTCTGTTTGGAAATTGCTTTTCCTTCCCTTCCTGTTGCATAAGCTACTAGAAGCTGGTCAGTTTTTCTATTGCCCTTGGTTCTGTCCAGGTAGTAGCGCAACTGTCTATGTACATCCAAGGTATGCAGCAGTCTTTCCCCCCTGTTCTGTGGATTGGGAAAGAAGGTAGGTAGGTGGATTTGCCTGGTTTAGAGACACTCTGGATACCACCTTAGGCATAAATGTAGGATTAGTTCTCATGGACACTCTATCTTGATGGAAGATTAGGAAGGGTTGTACTGCCATTAAGGCCTGTAGTTCCGAAACCCTTCTTGCTGAAGTAATTGCCAGTAGGAAAGCAGTTTTCCAGGATAGGTGTTGAAGATCTGCTGTTGCTGCTGGTTCGAATGGAGGGAGTGTCAATTTTTCTAGCACAAAGTTAAAGTCCCATGCTGGTAATGGTGGTTTCCTAGGAGGTTTTACATTCTTGATTCCTCTGAGGAACTGCCTGAGTAGAGGATGTGAGAAGACAGGGGATCAAGCTGTATTCTGCAGAAATAGCTGATGCATGTATCTTGATGGAGGAATAGGACAGGCCTGTATGGAGAAGCTCTGCCAAATACTCCAGGATGTTGGCAATATCTATCTTTGACATCTTTTCCTCTTTCAGTACTCCAAATGACAAACCTTTTTCATTTTCCTGCATAGTTCCTTCTTGTTGAAGGTCTGCGGGCCTCAAGGATAATGTCTTTAACCCTTTGGGATAAATCTGGGTTAGTTGCTCTTATGTAATGTTCCAGGCAGTCAGTTGCAGAGTTTTCAGGTTTGGATGCATGATGTTGTAGTTGCTCTGAGTTAACATCAAAGGAATCAGGGGTAGTGTCCACGTCCCCCCCCCCCCCGAGACATGCTCCTCAGCAATGGATACCAATGTTGTCTTGGCCAATTTGGAGCTATCAGAATTATCCTTGGATGTTCCTCTGATTTTCAGTAGTACCTTGTGCATCAAAGGAAGAGGTGGAAATGCATATGCTGTCAGGCCTTTCCAACTGAAGGATAGAAAGTCCACCTTCCAAGCAAGTGGGTGGTATGTCCTTGTGCAGAATTTCTTGAGCTGGTGATTGAGTGGGGATGCGAATAGGTCTATTTGTGGCATTCCCCATTTCTTTGTGATGGCCTTGAAGATGTCCGGGTGTAGCATCCATTCGTGAGCATCCGAGGTAGTTCTGCTTAACATGTCTGCTAGGATGTTTTCTATTCCCGGTACAAATATTGCCTGTAACTGAATGTTGTAGCTCAGAGCCATATTCCATAGGTCCAGAGCCATTCGGCATAGGGGTATGAATGAGTGCCTCCCTGTTTGTTGATGTACCACATGACTGTGGTGTTGTCTGTCCTTATCATTAATTGGCCTTCTTTGAGGAATGGTCTGAAATTCTGGATTGCTAGTTTTACTGCCAGCATTTCTTTTTGATTTATGTGCAGGTGCAGCTGATCTGGAGTCCATAATCCTTGAATGCATTTGTCCAGCATGTGGGCCCCCCAACCTAGGTCTGAGGCGTCCGTTGTGATGGTTTGGCTTGCTTGAATGCTGTGGAAGGGCAAACCTGGGTTTGACTGGCATGCTTGAGCCCACCACAGGAACTCTTATTTCAGGCATGGGATTAGTGGTATTTTGGTTTCTAAGCTGTACCTGTGTTGAGACCATAAATTCTTTAGGTACCACTGTAGCTTTCTCATATGCAGTCTGGCATGGGGGACCAGGATTATGCATGATGCCATGAAGCCCAAGGCCTGCAGTACTTTCCTTGCTGTTAGTTTGTTCTGCTTTGTTAATGCCAAGAAGTAAAGAGGGAGTTGTTCTTGTTTTTCTGCAGTTAGGAATGCCACCTGTTTTACTGTGTCCAATTCTGCACCCAAGAATGTTCTTGTTTGGGATGGTATCAGTCTTGACTTTTTTAAATTGACTGTGTATCCCAAGGCTTGTAGTAAGCAAATGACTCTTTGTAAGTCTTGTGTCAGCTTGCTTTTGTTGTCCGCTTGTATCAGGCAGTCCTCCAGGTATGGATAAATTTGGATTCCCTGTAGCCTGCAATGAGCGATTACTGATGCCAGGCATTTTGTGAATACTCTGGGCGCAGTAGATAAGCCAAAGGGCAATGCTGAGAATTGATAATGCTCTGATCCTGCAAGAAATCTGAGGTATCTTCTGCAATTTGGTCATATGGGGACGTGCAGGTATGCCTCCTTGAGATCTAGAGTTACCAGCCAACACTCCTTGCCCAGCATGGGAAGAAGTTGCTGTAGGGTCAGCATTTTGAATTTTGGAACAATGGTGAATGTGTTTAAAGCGGACAGGTCGAGAATAGGTCTCCAACTTTTCTCTTTCTTGGTACTAGGAAGAGTCTGGAGTAAAATCCTTTGCCCTGTTCTGTAGGTGGTACCCTTTCCACAGCTCTCATCTTTGTTAATTGAGCTATCTGTTTTAGAGCTTCTGTTTTTGATTTGGTGGTAGGTTTGGCATTCCTCTTTTACTGGTAAGGTGTGGAAATGAAACCTGTAGCCTTGGTCTATAGTTTGCAAAATCCACTTGTCTCTTGTGATATAGTGCCAATTTTTGAAAATAAGGCTAACTTTCCGCCTAAGGGTGCTGCTATTTGTTCCCTGGTAGGCGGTGTCAGAGCCAAGTCACTGTGATTGTCCTGTTGCAGTGGCAGTGGTTGTGTCTGTGCCTCGCTGGTTATTGCCTTGCCACTGGCGTCCTCTGTAGGCACCTCCTCTGGATTGATTTCTGCCTCTGGAACGTCTATTCCTGCCTCTCTGAGATTTAGAGGAGTCTGGAAAGGACCAATTTTTGGAAGGCCAGTTCCTGCTAAACCTTGGGGCTGAACCTGTAAGAAATCTTTAACTGTTTGTACAGATTTTGCCTTCTCTTCCATTTTCTTCATTACTTGCTGGGCAGGAGAACCAAATAGACTGACCTTATCCATAGGAGCATCTAATAGCTTTGCTTTAACATGATCCGGCAAGACCTGTTCTTTCAACCATGCATGCCTTCTTATAACTGTGCCAGTCATGGCTGATCTAAATGAAGCCTCCAGTGCATCATAGCCACATTTTAAAGAATGGTTACTAACCTGCTGAATGTTATTCACAATTTCTAAAACATATTTCTTATCTAAGGAATCATCAGAGGACAGTTTCTTAGTTAACTGATCAAGCATAAACTCTTGGTATTGGATCATATGAAACTGACAGTTCAAAGCTCTAGCTGAGAGAGTAGCAGAGGTGTATACTTTTTTACCCCATCTCTAAAGACCTGGATTCCCTTTCAGAAGGGAGAGGGTTTTTTGAGGTCGGCTACTGCCTTAGGCCCCTGGGAGATAGTCTCAGGATCTGCAAGGAGCCTTGTATAAGTGGTGATGAGTGTCCGGCACCCTGTAAAACCTATCGGGCTTGGCAGGGGCTGGAGGTAAATTATCAGGAGCAGTGCAAACATCATTAAATGCATCATCCACAACAGGAAGAACTGGAGGTATAGCTAAGGGCCTATGTTGCGGTAAGTGTAGAAAGGTCCTAAGCCTTTTTCTTGAATCTGAGAAATCTTGTCCCTGCCATTGGAATTGCTCTCTCATGGCATGTAAGGTTTCCCCAAAGGAAAATTCCTCTGGTGGAGAGGCAGAAGGTATAGATTCTTCAGCATCGGAATCTTCATAAGTAGAAAAAGGAGCCTCTGGGTGGTCTGTATTGTCTGAATCATCAGAAGAGTCATCTGAGGACACTGGCTCAGGGGGCTCTGCTCTAGGTCTCTTAATGGAGGTTGAGAGGCCCTGTCTGGGTGAGATTGGGATCCCCTTATTAAAGAGATGAGATCCTCTGCCAGAGTAAGCATTTGGGAACTGGAACTGGGCCTGTGAGAGGGGGGCTTAACAGGCACAGACTTAGCAGTTTTGGCTGCTTTAGCCCTGGCAAAGGCCTTTATAGACATGGCTGCAGGAGGCCTAGCAGCACCACGTGCTGGGGTAGAGACATCCAAAGGGATGGTGTCCGATAATTCTAGAGAAACCACATTAGTAGGCAAAACTTCAGAGGCCGATTCAACTAGGGTAGCAGGAGCCTCGGTAGTAGTCATGGATTCGGCTGAAGATTGACCCGTATGCTCGGTTTCAGCCGAAACAGAGACACTTGCGGTTTGCTTAACCGTGGTTTCGGCCGAAACCGCGGACCGCGAGTGTCGGTCTTTTTCTTTGCGTTTAACAATTTGAGAAGTCAGAGGATCCGACGGCATAATGTACGCAAAATCTGAGCCGAAAAACTGTTCAGCAAACTCCGACCGACGCCTAAGCGTTCGTCGGTTGAAAGAAGCATAGGCTAAACAGGCTGCTACGTCGTGGTCTGGGCCTAAACAAGGTAAGCAGTAAGAGTGGAAATCTTTATGAGGTATTTGTTTCCCACAAGTTAAACAGTTATTCACTTTTTCTGACATCGGCTGAGGCAAGAAAGAGTCCCCAACGGGGTACTTAGCTTTTTAGAAGTCTTCGAAGTAGTATTCGGTAGTAGTAATCTCTGGATCTGACCGACCGGCACTTGCGAACAGTTTCTGCTTCGGGCGCCACGCGGCAAGAAAGACTGAGGAAAATGGCGTCGGCTGATGCCTTTATACCCGAAGACCAGCAGAGATGACGTCGGGTGAAGTGCGACACCAGCCGAGGCCAGACCCAGACTTTGGAATCCGGCCGACCGAAGGGCTGCCTGACGACAGGACAACCCATTTGTTAGGACTGCAGATGCATCCTTGAAGGACATCTTCTGATATTCTAAAAACAATACTGGGTTTCTTAAAGGGTAAATGCAATTCTTAGTCAGAAAACAAAACAATTATTTTCTTAAAAGGGAAATAAATTCTTTGTGGAAGGGTTCCCCTGTGATGACTTAGATGAGAGAAATGAAGCTTGAAGCAGATTGCTGCTTCTATGCAGCCTCTGTGCTGCTTCCTCTCTTTGTGGAAAGTACTAAGGTTTTCTACACTCTGATGATTCCTCTCCAAGCAGTCAATATGTAGGTATGGGAGAGGGCCAGAGTTTTGGGAAGCTGGCCATCTGTTATATCCTACAAAGGATACAACTCGTACAGCCAAAAGGCTACTGCAGCAGAGTGAGAATGATGACCATCATGGAGTAACAACTTCGCCTCTAAGCCAAAAGGAAGGGGATAGTTCTACCACCTGCTTCTGCAAAAAGTACTGAACATCTTCCACAGCCAGACCAAGTATTCTGAAAAGAGAGAAAAAATTCTTCTGGAATAAGGAAGTTGATCAAACTTATGTGCACCCTTACTCTGGAAGCCAAAAGTACAGTTGTGTACACTTACCATAAATGTAGATGTTAGAGTGTATTCACTGTTGCAGTCATCACATTTGGGTTATCTGCCTGCAGGTAGCCCTTAGCTGGCCTGAATACCAAAGTCTATGAATTTCTGTGTCGGATACTGTTGCTTCTTCCCTGATGTCAGGGGTATAAAACATGCAGCAGACATTACATCAGTTTTTCTTGCCCCAGATGTCAGGTGCCCCCACAATAGGAAGCAATTATATGGTATTGTACACCACCATCAAAAAGCAAATACAAGAAAAAATAAATATACCAACAAGAAGGAAAGGTAGAGCCAAGAGAAATTGGGGGGCTGGAGGGAGGGTAACCAGGACTGCAACAGTGAATACACTCGAACATCTACATTTATGGTAAGTGTACACAACTGTACTATGTTCTTTGTGTTTCACTGTTGCAGTCATCACATTTGGGTTGATTCCCAAAGCTAAGAACGGGAGGAGGAAGTTAAAGAACATTACAGCCAGCTAGTAAGCCCTGCAAGACTGCAGTGGCAAATCCAGCTCTGAATTTAGAAAAGACAGGCATATGGTAATGCTTGGTGAAGGTATGTACAGAGCTCCAGGTAGCAGCTTCTAGGATGTCCCTGGTAGGGACTCCTCTGAAAAATACCGCAGAGGTAGATGCAGCCCTGGTGGAATGTGATCTTATCTCCTATGGGGTAGGTATGCCATGGTACTTGTAGCAGAAATTAATGCAATGGGCTATCCATTTGGAAATGGTTTGCTCTGAAATGACCTTCCCCTCTGCCCCTGCAGCCACGCCAACTAGCAGCTGTTCAGATTTTCTGAGAGGCTTAGTCCTGTCCAAATAGAATCTAAGTTGTCTGTGCACGTCCAGAGAGTGCAGTATTCGTTCCCCTTTGTTTTGTGAATTAGGGAAAAAGGTAGGCAAATGAATGGACTGATTTAGGGACACACTAGACACCACCTTGGGCATAAAGAAAGGATTAGTCCTGAGGGAAACACGGTCCGCATGGAAGATAATGAAGGGTTCCCACTGCCATGAGGGCCTGTAATTCACTCTTCTTGCTGAAGTGATGGCTAGAAGGAAGGCTGTTTTCCAAGAAAGGAATTTCAATTCTGCTGTTGCAGCTGGTTCAAAGGGGGGGGGGGGGGAGCTTTTCCAATACAAAGATAAGGTCCCAGGCTGGAGTGGGAGCTCTCCTGGGGGGGGGGGGGGGGGTCTTAAATTTTTGGCCCTTCTAAGGAATTGTTTTAGCAAGGGGTAAGAGAAGAGGGGAGGCTCAATATGTGCTGGAATGGCAGAGGCACGAATTTTAATTGATGAGAAGGATAGGCCCTTGTGGAGCATTTCTGTTAAGAGACTAGAATATGAGGTAAGCTGGAAACCATTGTGCCCATCCCCAGAGCCTGGCTCCAGGAACAGCATCTTCTCCACTTTTCAGCATAGGATTTTCTGGTACTACGTCTCCTTGCCTCCAGAATGACATTCAGCACCTGCTTACTGAGGGATGCTAGAGGAGAGCTCAAGGAATTAGCCAGGCTGCAAGGTTCAGGGTTTGAAGCTGAGGGTGCAGAATCTGGCCCACCTGCTGGAACAGCAGGGAAAGGGTCTGAGGCAGGTGCCATGGCTGTAGCAGTGTCATACTGCTCAAGAGGGGGGTACAAGTGCTGGCGTGGCCAGTCTGGTGCAATCAGTAATGATCTTGGCTTGTCCTGTTTGATCTTTAGTAGAACCTTTGAGAGGAGAGACAGAGGGGGAAAGGCATAAATAGAGAGGCTTTCCCAAGGAAATGACAGGGCATCCACTTTCCAAGCTTGACTGTGGGGAGTTCTTGTCCAGAATTTGTTCAGTTGGTAGCTCTGAGGGGAGGCAAACAGGTCTACCTCTGGAGTCCCCCCCATTTGTTCCTCAAGAGGTTGAATATTTTGGGCTCTAGTTTCCATTCGTGTGGGTCCATGAGATTTATGCTTAAGTCGTCTGCCAGGGAATTTAGTTTACCTGGCAGGAATTGTGCTTGTAGGTGTACTTGGTAGCTCAAGGCTGTGTTCCACAGAGCCATGGCTAGTCTGCAGAGAGGGTACGAGTGGGTTCCCCCTTGCTTATGTACCACATAACTGTGGTGTTGTCTGTCTTCACCAATAATTGTCCTGGAAGAATACTGTCTTTGAAGGTTGTCAGAGTATTCTGTACCGTTAACATTTAGTTTTGCTTGATATGCAGGTGCATCTGTCGCCGGTTCCATTTGCCCTGAATGCACTGCCCTGCCATGTGAGCCCCCCATGCATAGTCTGATGCATCTGTTAGGGTTTGGGCGGCAGGGGGTAGAGTGAAAGGGAGTCCCTTGTTGTGATAGCAGGCCTCTGCCCACTAAAGGAACTCTGTCTTCATACAAGGAATGATAGAAATCATCGTTTCCGGGTCCTGAGAATGTTGACACCATAGGCTTTTTAGATACCAATGGAGTTTCCTCATATGCAGTCTTGCATATGGAATTAGAAGAAATGCAAGAGGCCAAGAACCCCAGAGCTTGCAGTATTTTCCTTGCAGAGAGCTGGAGTTTTGTGGCCAATACTTTGAAGTAGGTTGTCAAACTTGTTTCTCCGGAGTGATGAATGCCATCTGGGAAGTTGTGTTCAGCTTACTCCCAGGAATACAATCTGTTAGCAGGGTACTATGTTAGATTTCTTTTCGGTGATGTGTACCCCAGTGAGGTTAGAAGTTTCTTTACGAATGTCAGGTGTTGTAATAGCAAGGCCTGGCTTTCTGCCTGAATCAGACAATCGTCCAAGTATGGGTAAATTTTAATATTTCTCTGCCTGCAAAATGCAATGGCTGGAGCTAGACACTTTGTGAACACCCTGGGCACAGTAGATAAGCCAAAGGGAAGTACAGAGTGCATGGAGCCCGCCCTGAAACGTAGGCATTGTCTGCAGGATCCTCATATTGGGATGTGCAGGTAAGCTTCCTTTAAGTCTCGGGTTGCCAGCCAGGCATCCTTGGCTAGCACAGGAAGAAGCTGCTGAAGAGTTAGCATTTTGAATTTTGGAACCACCAGAAAGGTGGTAGGATTCTCTATCAGAAGGGGTAGGATTTTTGCAGCAGTAGCCTTAATGCGTTTTGGTCCTTGGGAAATGGTTTCTGGATCCGCAGAAGGATTCGTGTAGAGGAACGTGAGAGTCAGGTACTCTGTAGTACCTGTCAGCAAAGTGTCTGGGGGGGTAAGGCTAGATTCCAAGAAAGCATCATCTATAATGTCCAGAACAGGAGGGATAGCTAAAGGGCTGTGTTGAGGCAGGAGTAAGAATTCCCTAAGTCTCTTTTTGGACTCGCAGTAATCCTGGCTTTCCCAGCAGAAATGCTCCCTAAGGAGTATGCAAGGCTTCACTGAAAGAAAAACCTTCTGGAGAGGAAGCAGAGGGAATGGAATCCTCTGCATCAGAATCCTCATAAGTAGACAAGGGCAAATCCTGGTAATCAGGAGCAGAAATATCAGATTCCTGATCAGAAGAATCAGAAAGAAAATCAGTTCTAGGTCTCTTGGAGGGGGAAGGCTGACTTCCTCTAATTAAGGTAATAAGGTCCTTCAGCCATTCTAAGCATTTGTTTTTGAGGCATATGGGCCTGAGCCTGAGGTTTGGTCGTTGGTTTTCTAGGCGTAGTGCGAGTTTTTGGCCTGAGGAATTCGGAACTTCCGGATGGAAACGATGGCGTCAGTTTAATATGAATGTCTGTAGGCCTGAATATACCCTCAGAAGCCGGTGCCTGCACAGCAGCTCCGGACCCTTCCAAGGTAGAGACATCCACAGGTTCCATAGTCAAAGAAGCATCTCACGGCATACCGGACTCCGAATGAGTCTCTGTAGAGGCCTGCGAATCTGAAGTAGTGGGTATCAGGGGCTGCGAAAGTGCCTCAATGAGTACCGGCGGACTAGCTTAACGGAAGCATCGTCGGCAGCTTTGGACCTATGCGGTCTGTCTCGGTCTTTATAATTACGTTTTTTTGGAAGAGTGGTAGTCAGATGGCTTAACAAAGCCATTTCGGAGTACATAGAGATTGAGTACGAAAGTAACTGGGTGTAAAAATGGCCTGATGATGAATAGTTAGGGCACTGAACAAGGCACAAAACCAACAGCGAGGGATGTCATGGTCTGGGCCTAAACAGGGGATGCAGTAAGAATGAAAACCTCTATGAGGTATTTGATTTCCACAGGCAAGACAATTGTTAAATTTTACTGACATTGGTTGGAGCAAGAAAAAGGATCCCCGATGGGGTACTTACCTTTTTTGAAAACTTCGGGTCTGAAACTTGAAAAACAAAATTTCAGGAGATGGCCGGCACTTGCAAACTGCTTCTGCTTCGGGCACCACATGGCAAGAAAGACTGATGCAATGGCGTTGGCTGCATGTTTTATACTTCTGACGACCTGACGTCAGGGAAGAAGCGACAGCATCTGATGCAGAAATCCGAAGACTCTGGTATTCAGGCCGGCTGAGGGCTACCTGCAGGCAGATAACCCAAATGTGATGACTGCAACAGTGAAACATGATCATCAACCTGTCTGCCATCACTGACCTCCTAGCAGAGCAGAACAACCTGAACCACCCATAGCTACAACTTCAGGATGGAAGAGAGACCTGGAAAATCAAAAACTCTGGTTTGACTGCTTGAGGTGAACAGCTACTTCACTTACTGATGGGGCTTATACTGTTCATGTTGCTGCTTTACAATGGAGAGTAATCTTAAAATGGTACTCCATCTCCTGGCCAGTACACATGCCTCTTATGGTTGAGAGGGACCTCCCTGACCTTGCTTCTTAAGGATACTTACAGGGCTCTCTTAGGTCTAGTCTCCCAAACAGATGGTTCTCAGCAAATGTGGAACAGAATTATACAACTTCAGTTGCACATCACTCAGAAGCTCAGAGGTATACAGCCATGCAGGTCCCCTCAATATAATAATGCTCAAGGCTGTGACATAGCCTTGCAGCCTGCAGAGTCAAAACAGACCTCAACAATTACTCTCAAGGATCCACAGCAGCTTGAGTTTCATCTCAGTCAGAAAATTTCCTCAACACACCTACTTTTTATAGAAAATGCCCTAATATTAGGAAAGTGTGCGGTCTGCAATCTCAAACAGATCCTGCCACACTGCTTATTCAGTGGCAAATTTGTGGGTGGGCTGTCACAATGAGTAGCAATAGCAAGTGGAAAAATGTTGCTGACCCCCCAAAAAAAAAGAATATCCAAGTGGTAAAGAGCACTTTTTATCCTAACTGCAATCAATGCATAGGATCGTGTCAGAGGATTTCCATACTGAATATCACAGAAAACAAGAATTAACTTTAGGACTTTTTTTTTTTTTGCTCCGTCTGCCAGCTGGTCATCAGCCTTCTCTTGGCCAATGATCAATTTGCTCCCTTTTCACTGTGAGTAGGGGAGCTGAGTGCAGCAGTCATTTAGACAGCCACAAGAATGGTATGAGCCCCCCCTCCCAATTCTGACCACATGCTAGCTCAGTTCCACAAGAAAAAGTAGGACTTGCAATGGATTATCAGTGCTGGGTGGTCCCTCAACTTTGCAAGGAACGCCACCAGAAGCAGCCTACCAAACTCAAGGCACAGGAAATGGTTCTTCCAGCACCAGACAGAGAAATCATATGACCTCATATGTGCCCCAGGGTGCGCACACCCCCCAAAGATAGGCAAGGTAGCCATGCTCCTTCACTTCTGCCCCCTACAGTGCCAAGTTCCTCCAGTAGAGGCAGGGCTGCAACCCTGTCTCATGCATCCAGGCAGTTTTTTGGGGATAACGATTTAATGAATCTGGTCCTTTTCGAAAACCGTTTGGTCACAACCCGAACTGTACTACACGTGAACAATTTAGTGTAGCCAGCAAATAAGTAAGATTCTGGGAGGTGGGAAGAAACTTGAGTACCTGCAGAAAACACATGCAGGATTCCACTGACCACTGTTTAGACCTAGACCTTGGACCTGTGAAGGCAGACACATTATAACCAAGCACTGTGCCAGTGCTGGTAGGTTAAGATTACTCCGCCAGTGAACCTTGGTCTAGCAGAGTCCTGGAACTTCATTAGCTAACTGATCTTCCTCGACAAATCCTATGAGTGTCAGTATGCACTCCCCGAAAAAGGTATCAACGGTCAGTGGAGAAATGGCCAAAGGCTTATTCATCTTCACTGGTTCTGAGACAGTATTATGATTATGAAAAAAAAACTAAGACTCATCGGCATTTGAAAGTGCTTCTATTATGTACCACTGAAGTGCCTCAAATGGTCGTTTGACTAAATCTCAAAGAAGGATGGTTCTGATCAAACTACCTGCCAGGGCACTGGGTTTTCCAGAAGCTCTATCAGAGAACAAACTATTAACTGGAAGAAGCAAATGACAGTGGTAAATACCTTGAGGAGACAGAGCTCAACTCCCATCTCAGCTAAAAATACCACAACTTCTGGAACACTTTCAGGAACAAGAAACAAAAAAGACACCTACAGGGAGCTTGAGACCTCTCCAGTTTCCAGCAAGAATTCATTTGTCTGCAGTTTGTTTATTGGGTAAGAGAATGGTTAGCGGACTCTTCAGCCATCACCTGGGCTCATAGAAGAGCACAACGCATACAGAGCACAAAAATACAGTGTTAATCAAAGAAAAGGTAGAAGGCTACATGAATAAAGGAATTAAAACAGGATTATTGCTTACAAAGTGCAGCTACAGTTAAAATGGTAATGCTTTTGCAGAACAATCAGCACATCTTTTACAGTTCATAAAGCTGAATGCTAAAAGAGAGTGAACATTCTTTTTTGTAAGTTTTGCAGCCTGCTGTAGGAGTGAGATCAAGGTACAGCGTGGGGACTGTAAATTTCACCTTTCCCGTTGTGCAATCTCGGAGTTGGTATACACAATTAGAATGGGGTATGCATGCGAGGGTGGGGTGGGGGGGGGTAACCCCTGCATAAAACAGTATTTTCCCCATTCTTTTGGGATTCGATCTAAAAGGATTGATCTTTTGTTGTATGCACTTATGAGCATTCGCTGCTCCCTTAGGTAATCAGTACATCAGTGTACTGTAGGTTTAGAAAAGTTTTATAGAGCTAAATTAAAATGCAAGCATAAACATGTAAAATAACTTGCGCAATTTAAAATAAAACGAGTTTTATAAAAATAAAGGAAAATACAAGCATATAAATGTGAAGTGAAGAATTTAGAAGTGTTATTTCAATTTGTACAATATTACTTAATTGTTCTGATGCAGGACTTCATCTGAGGGAGAATGAAATCAGTTGTCTTTGAAACAGCACTACTGTGAGCATGTAAATGAGTTTTGCACTGTTGGCAAGTGTCAAAGAAAACCTGCGCACATATTCACCTACAAGTACTCCTAACATTTGGATATGAATAGACCCCCCCTCCCCAAGTTGATTTTGCAACCTAATTTCACTAGTGAGAAATTCCAACTGGCCCAGATGAAGTTGCAAGAGGCCTTCTTAACTACAGTTGAGACGAACGGAGGTCTGGCTAGCAGAATACTGGCATCAAGAGTGGCCTTTGGGCCACAGTCTGGATCTCTGTCGGGCTATTTGTCAGGGGAGGGCAATGACAAATTAATGTCATTGGAAAGGTAGTATATTAGCTGATACGCCTGCTTTGTAATGAACAGGCAATCCATTTGTATTTGTGTAAAATATCAATGGGAGAATTTGGCTGGTGAATGCAGCAAATCACCAGTTCATGTTTTCAGCTAAATTGAGTGCTGATGCCCGAATGGAGTCAAAAAGGGGAAGGTACATTCAAATTTTGCAAAAAATACATTTCCGGTGATATTTCTGCATGTGGTAAGGGACACTAACAGTTTTAGTTTAGCCAGTGGGCTTGTAAACGTAGCAAGAAATCAACAGGAATGGCTCCAGAAGAATTGTCACTATCTGTACTCAGTAACAACTGGAACAGCATTGTTTGAGGAGCCCTTACACAATGACTGGTGGAAATGCTTTCATTTTTTGAGTGGTACCGAAGAGCATAATGCAGGACTTAATGGTACTACTAATTAGCTTGTTGTTCACTATCCAGGTGTACAGAGAGAAACTCCCTCTCCTTCATAAAAGGAACTAGGGTCACAGTCTGCTCAATTAAGCTGAAGGACCATTCAAGTGAAGCACAGACAGCATGCTCTTCAACTATATTAACAGCAAAAGCTCATTTTGCTGGGTCTTTTGGCAACAGGTCAGGTAAGCTCAATGTATGCAGCAAGTAATCCAAGGTGAAGCAAACGCAGGCAGGAAATAGTAAATCCACACAGTTTACAGGAATAAGTGCTTTTGTCCCAAACAGTTAATTTGTCAGGAACTTCATCAGAAACAGTATAGATTCATCCTACACCAAATTTATGAAAGTAAAAGATGACATCATACCCTGTCTTGGAGCACAACTGTATAAACACACCCACTAATATAAATATATGAATATGCATATAAACACTATATTTGTATCAAAAAATTAAGAATGTACAAATAAACAATTATACACAAGGCATAAAAACAGTATAAAATATGAAAGAATTGGACAATTTTAAAAAATGCAAACATAATTACTACAAAAAACTATCTTTTGAGAGCTGTCAGTTTTAAAAGACTAGAGATAGAGACTTTCGTTTAAACCTGACCAGTAATATGGCGCATTTGCCATTTTAATTCCAATTTTTCCAAAAAAAAATAAGGCCATACACCACACCCCTTTCTGATACAGATACAACTTGTAAAACAAATTTAAGCATGTGTCCTGGATTAATGTGACATGCTTTACTTGTGCATTCACTTCCCAACAATCTCGAATATTTCTCAGATGTTCTCCCGTCCTGTTTTTGAGTTTATGATCCTTCTCCACATAAAAAAACATAAGCAGTTAGAAAGTACAACACAGGATTAAAGCATTAATGCAACAATTCCATGTTAGAAATACTGAAAAATGCAGCCCCTGTCTACCTGAACTGGGGATGGCATGTGGCCATTTAGAGCTGTTTGCAGGGCTTGCTGCTGCATGGGAGTTTGCAAGGAACCAACTTTCTGCTTCTTCACTTCCATCTTGGACACCTGCTCTTCATCCTCTTCATCAGAATCCTGCAGGCCATACTTTGAAAAATGGGAAACCTATAAAAGAAACAAATGACAAAAAAAAATCACATACAGCTCACAGAATACATTACTAAGGATCACAGGCAGAAAACCAGTATGTGGTTATTGGGATGAATTATTGGGGATCACAGGCAATATCTAGCCACTCACCAAAATTTAGATCATTTAGCTACCTCTCAAAAGATTTAAGAGCTAGAGTAGATGAAGCCCTGCCATGACGAAAATGACGACTGACCAGTTAGTAGCTAGACTGCTGGATAAGTCTGTAACGGAGGATGGAGATGAGCAGCTGATGCCAGCTTACCCATTCCTGGAGGAGAGAGGGAGCCTGTCGAGCCCAGTACAATGCTGATACCTACAGAAAAGAGGTGTACACCATGCATCACTAGAGAGACCATGGCTGAGCCTACCTTAAACACAAAAAAAACCCCTGATGTCTGCATTAATGACTACCACTCCAATCGTATCTCATCCTACAAGGAATGACTGGGCTGATTGCTGGCAGACTAAGGGGATAAATATATATTCACATGCATTTCTTAAACAAAATGAAAAGTTATGTACTCACCATAACGAAAGATCTGTAATGTGTGCTTCCCTTCAGTCTTTCTTCAATGATGAGTCATCAGTCAGCGTTTGGCCACTTCCAAACTTGTGATCCAACACTCATGCTCCTTCCCTTACCCATAATCCTCTTGTAAAGAGCAAGTTACCGCAGGCAAAGTTTACCTACACTATCAAAGGATAACTACCCTAAAGTAATTGAAACCTAACAGAAGGCCAAGCAACAGGACAAAGGAAGAAGCCAGCTGATATGCATCACCTTGAAATACACCCTATGGTAACTAGAAATAGCTCATCATCATTCCCAGAATGAACTAAAAGGACCATAAGGATGGGGGAAGGAGGGAGGAAAGATAATATGCAACACAGATCTACCATTATTGTGAGTGCCTAAGCTTTCTATCTGGTAGCTTTTCCATCCATTCCTCAACAGATGGGACAGTCCCCAGTAACCATAACACTTGAGTGGTCTTACGAAAGGATATATCAGAAAACAGCTGAACCAAAGGAGACTCTTGCTCTTAACTGTAAATCCAACATACGAGACAAAGGTGTAAATCTTGGACCAACTGGCTGCAGCACAGATGTAAAGAGGAACCTGAAAAAGGTGGCTGTAGAAGAAAAGTACAGTTGTGTACCTACCATAAATGTAGATGTTAGTGTGTATTCACTGTTGCAGTCATTACACTTGGGTTACCCTGCTGGCAGGCTACCCGCAGTCGGCCTGAATTCCAAAGTCCTGGTCCGGCGTCGGTTGCTGTCACCTCTTCCCTGATATCAGTGCGCCAGGGGTACATAAGATGCAGCAGACGCCATTTTCTTCAGTTTTTTCTTGCCCCAGATGTCAGGTGCCCCCAAGAAGGTAGGCAATACATATTGCTTATAAAAACATACACTAAAATAAAACAATACCTTCATCTACAAGCAAATACACCACATAGGTTGTATAGGATAGAAAAGTATAGATAAGTCCCAGCAAAGAAAGGGGGATGGAGGGAGGGTAACCTGGACTGCAACAGTGAATACACTCTAACATCTACATTTATGGTAGGTACACAACTGTACTATGTTCATCGTGTTTCACTGTTGCAGTCATTACACTTGGGTTGAATCCCAAAGCTGAGGTAGGGCGGCTGGGTCTAAATAGGATTTGGAGAGGCTATGAGGCCCTGCAGAACTGCAGTGGCAAAACCTGCTCTGGATTTAGAGTAAAGAGGTAAGTGATAATGCTTGGTAAAAGTATGCACTGAACTCCAAGTTGCAGCCTCCAAAATTTCCTTAGTTGGCACTCTGAGAAAGGCTGCTGAAGTGGCTGCTGCCCTGGTAGAATGTGGCCTAATATTCTCAGGCACTGATTTGCCATGCTGTGCATAGCAGAAACGAATGCAGTGTCCTATCCATTTTGAAATAGTCTGCTTTGAAATAGCTTTCCTTGTGATCCTGCAGCATATGCTACAAACAGTTGCTCATTTTTTCTGAAAGCTTTTGTTTTGTCCAAGTAGAAGCATAGCTGCCTGTGTATGTCCAAAGAGGGCAGAAGTCTCACCTTTATTCTGGGGATTTGGATAAAATGTTGACAAATGAATGGTTTGGTTAAGAGCCACACTGGATACTACCTTTGGCATAAATGTTGGGTTTGTCCTTAAGGAAACCCTGTCCGGATGAAAAATAACAGGTTCCACTGCCATTAATGCCTGCAGCTCTGAGACTCTTCTTGCTAAAGTTATTGCTAGGAGCAGAGCAGTTTACCATAAGAATTTTATATCAGCTGTATTGGCTGGCTCAAAAGGAGGCAGTGTGAGCTTTTCCAAGACAAAGTTGAGGTTCCATGTAGGTATTGGTGTTCTCCTTGGGGGTCTTATGTTTTTTGCCCCTCTGAGGTACTGTCTTAGCAGTGGATGTGAGAAAATAGGGGGTTCCGTATTGTAATGAGCTGAAATGGCAGAGGCGTGGATTTTAATTGAGAAGGATAGGCCTTTGTCCAGCATCTCAGTTAGGTATTGTAAAATCTGAGGAATATTTGGAACAAGTGGTTCAAGTCCTTGTTCCTGGTTCCAAGCACAGAATCTCTTCCATTTTTCTGCATAAGATTTCCTGGTGCTGGGCCTCCTGGCTTCCAAAATGACATCCATAACAGCTTTAGAGAGAGGTGTGTTCTGAGTGGCTATATTATTTGCCATACAGCCAGATTTAAAGGTTCTGAGTTGGCTGTGCAGGATCTGATTGTATTGTTGAGTCAGATGATGAGGAATTTGAGGTAAAGTTCAGGCTGGGCCTTGAGACAAGTTCTTTAGGATTGGGTACAAGTGCTGGGGTGGCCAGTATGGGGCAATTAGAATCAATTTTGGCTTCTCTTGTCTGACTTTTAGGAGTACCTTGGGGAGGAGAGGCAGTGGTGGAAAGGCATAAACTGTTAGGGTGTTCCAGCTGAATGATAGAGCATCCACTTTCCATGCTTGTGAGTGATAAGTCCTTGTGCAGAATCTCTGTAGTTGGCAGTTGTGAGGGGAGACAAAAAGATCTATGTTTGGGCATTCCCATTTCCTTGTTATCATGCTGAAGACCTGTGGATCTAGTTTCCACTCATGAGGGTCCATGAGGTTTCTGCTTAGTTCGTCTGCCAGAGTATTTTTCTTTCCTGGCAGGAATTGTGCCTGCAGATGTACTTGATAGGTCAGTGCTGTGTTCCACAAAGTGATGGCTTGCCTGCAGAGGGGGTAGGAATGCGTGCCCCCTTGCTTGTTTATGCACCACATAAATGTAGTATTATCCGTCCTCAGCAATAGTTGTCCTGGATGTAGTATATCCTTGAAGGCTGTCAGGGCATTCTGTACAGCTAGAATCTCTTTTTGATTGATATGAAGATGCATTTGGACCGCAGGCCACATGCCCTGAACATATTTTCCTGCCATGTGTGCCCCCCAGGCATAATCCAATGCATCTGTTGTTAGTGTCTGCCTGGCTGTGGGTAAAGTGAAAGGCTGTCCCTTGTGGTGGTGACAGGCTAGTGCCCACCATCAAAACACCTGTTGCAGGCAGGGGATGAGAGTTATTATTGTTTCCAGGCTATGACAATGTTGAGTCCAAACACTTTTTAGATACCATTGTAGTTTCCTCATATGCAGTCTTGCATATGGGGATTAGCAGGATGCAGGATGCCATGAAGCCCATGGCCTGCAGAATTTTCTTGCAGGTAACTGGGTCTTTGTTGCCATCATTTGAAAGTAATGAGTTAGTTGCCTTTGCTTGTCTGGCGTGAGATAAGCCATCTGGCAGTTGTATTTAAGCTTGCACCCAGGAATATTATCTCTTGAGAGGGCACTATTTTGATTTCTTTTTGTTTACTGTGTACCCTAGGCAAATGAGTAATCTTTTTACAAACACCACATGCTTTAGTAGAATGTCCTTGCTCTCTGCTTGAATAAGGCAGTCCAAGAAGGGATATATCTGAATTCCTTTTTGTCTGCAAAATGCAATTACTGGTGCCAGGCATTTTGTGAAGACCCTGGGTGCAGTAGATAAGCCAAAGGGCAGTGCAGACAATTGGTAATGCATTGAGCCAGCTATGAATCTGAGGTATCTTCTGCAAGATTGTCTGATTGGGATATGCAGGTATGCCTCTGAGGTCCAAAGTAACTAGCCAAGCCTTCTTGCCCAGCATGGGTAGAAAGTTGCTGCAGTGTCAACATTTTGAATTTTGGAACTTCCAGGAAAGCATTTAGAAAAGACAGGTCCGTTATTGGTCTCCATGCTTTGTCCTTTCTGGGTACCAAGAAAAGTCTTGAGTAAAATCCTTGCCCCTGCTCTTGTTGTGGTACTTTTTGAAAAGCCCTCATGTCCATGAGAGCAGAAATTTGTTTTTGTGCCTCTGCCCATTGATTGTGTGGCAGGTCTGGCATACCTTTTGACCATGGAAGGGTATGAAAGTGGAACCTGCAACCCTGAGAAACAATATTCAGAACCCATTTGTCCTGGGTGATCATGTGCCAGTTTTGTGAGAAAAGTGCCAGTCCCCCCCCCCCAAGGGTGCTGCCAAGATGTAGGTGCTTGGTATTTGTAGAGGAAAGTCATTGGGACAGTTTCCTACAAGGTTGTGATTTGTCTTCTCCGCCTTTGGGGGCCTGAAGCACCCCATTGTTTAGGTCTGTATGAGCCTTGGGGCTGAGATCTGCCTCTTGGGTGTCTGTATCTGCCTCTTTGTGGCCTGTCTGACACTGGAAAGGACCAATTTGTAGTAGGCCAGTTCCTGCTAAATCTAGGTGGCTGAACCTGTAAGAAATCCTTTACTGTCTGCATTGATTTTGCTTTATCCTCCATTTTCTTTAACACCTCTTCTGCCTTAACACCAAACAAAGTATCATGCTGTAATGGAGCATCCAAATAAGTTTGCTTTAACATGATCAGGTAAACTCTGTTCTTTTAACCAAGCATGCCTTTGAATGATAGAATCTGTAACTGCGGCTCTGCAAGATGCCTCTAAAGAATCAAAACCACACTGCAAAGTATGCTTTCCCACTTGTTAAGCCGCATGCAATAAATCCTGCATTTCCTTCCTTTCAGAACATTCAGAGCTTGTAAGCATTTTCTGTTTTAGCAAAAATATTAAGTATTGTTGATATTTAGGCATGTGAAACTGGAAGTTTAAAGCCCTTACAGCTAAAGTAGCAGAGGTGTAAACTTTCTTCCCCCATCTGTCCAGTGCTCTAGAATCCCTTATCAGAGGGAACAGGGTTTTTTGCAGTGGAAGCCTTGACCCCTTTGGGACCCTGAGAAATAGTTTCTGGATCAGCAGCAGGGTTTTTATAAAGAAATGTACGAGAATCTGGAACCCTGTAGTACCTATCTGGCTTAACTGGTGCTGGGGGTAAAGAATCGGGAATCAAAACTGGATTCAGAAAAAAACAATCAACAATATCTAGTACAGGGGGGATAGCAAGAGGCCTGTGCTGAGGCAATAAAAGAAAGTCTCGGAGCCTTTTCTTGGATTCTGAGCAATCCTGGCTCTCCCAATGGAAATGTTCCCTCATGGTGTGCAGGGTTTCCCCAAAAGAGTAGTCCTCAGGAGGAGAGGCTGAAGGGATAGATTCTTCGGCATCAGAGTCCTCATAGGGAGGAAGAGAATATCCCTGTTCTGAAGAAGAATCAGAAGAAATAGAAACCTGGTCAGAGTTATAATCAGTGTCTTGCCAAGGCCTTTTATCAGGATGGGGATGGGAACCCCTGATCAAAGTAATTAGGTCTTTGGCAATTTTGAGCATGTTTCTTTGGCATGGATGACTGTCCAGGAGAATGCTGTACTTGTTTCTTTGTCTTTAAAGGTGTTTTAGACTTTGCCTTAGCTGCTGAAGTGGTCTTGATAGTAAGCTGTGTAGGTCTGAAAACACCCTCAGAAGCCGATGCCTGCTCAGCGGCTCCAGACCCATCTGAGGGAATTGTTTCCGTAGGCCCAATACAGTACAGTTTTGTACCAACCATAAATGTAGATGTTCGAGTGCATACCCTGCTGCAGTCATCACACTTGGGTTATCCTGTTGTCAGTCAGTCACCGCAGTCGGCCTGAATTCCAAAGTCTTGGTCCAGCATCGGTTGCTGTCGCTTCTTCCCTGACTTCAGTGCGCCAGGGGTATATAGGATGCATCCGACGTCATTTTCTTCAGTTTTTCTTGCCCAGATGTCAGGTGCCCCCCAAAAAGGTGGTCAGTAAATAATACCAATCTTAAAAGTTTAGCACATACAAAACATCCCTCCAGCTATAAGCAAATACACCACAAAGGTAGCATCAGATTTTAAGGCATTGAAAAGTTTTAGTTAGGTCAGAGGGAATGGAGGGAGGGTAACCTGGACTGCAGCAGGGTATACACTCGAACATCTACATTTATGGTAGGTACAAAACTGTACTTTGTTCGTGTTACCCTGCTGCAGTCATCACACTTGGGTAGAATCCCAAAGCTAAGGATGGGAGGTGGAGTCAAACAGGGTTAGAGGAGGCTAGAAGGCCCTGCAGAACTGCAGTGGCGAAGCCAGCTCTAGTCTTAGAGTAAAGAGGTAAGTGGTAGTGTTTGGTGAAGGTGTATACTGAACTCCCAAGATGCAGCTTCCAAAATATCCTTGGTTGGCACCCCCCTGAGGAAGGCTGTAGATGTAGCTGCTGCCGTGGTAGAGTGGGGCCTTATGGTAGCAGGAACTGGTTTTCCATGATGGGTGTAGCAAAAACGAATGCAATGCCCTATCCATTTGGAAATGGTCTGTTTTGATATAGTCTTCCCTTGTGAAGCTGCAGCATAGGATACAAAGAGCTGGTCAGATTTTCTGAAAACCTTAGTTTTATCCAAGTAGTAACGCAGTTGCCTGTGAATGTCCAAGAAGTGCAGGAGTCTTTCTTCTTTGCTCTGTGGATTTGGGAAGAAGGTGGGTATATGGATGGTTTGATTTAGAGCCACACTGGATATGACCTTAGGCATAAAGGAGGGGTTAGTTCGTAGAGAAACTCTGTCTTGATGGAAAATGAGGAAAGGCTCTACTGCCATTAGTGCCTGAAGCTCTGAGACTTCTGGCTGAAGTTATTGCTAGTAGCATGGCAGTCTTCCATGATATAAACTAAGTCAGCTGAGAAAGCTGGCTCAAAAGGAGGTAGCGTAAGTTTTTCCAGAACAAAATTGAGGTCCCAGGTTGGTGTAGGTGCTCTCCTGGGGGGCCTAATGTTTTTGGCACCTCTGAGAAACTGCCTTAGAAGCGAATGTGAAAATAAGGGAGGATCCGTGTTGTAGTGGGCTGAAATAGCTCAGGCATGGATTTTAATAGATGAAAAAGAAAGTCCTTTGTGCAACATCTCAGTTAAATACTGTAGAATCTGAGGTATGTGTGGCTGAAGGGTATTTTGGCCATTAGCTTGGTTCCAGGCGCAAAACCTTTTCCATTTGTCCGAGTAGGCCTTCCTGGTACTGGGCCTCCTGGCTTCCAGAATAACATCCATAACAGCTTGAGGAAGAGGATCTGGTTGGTTGCTTAGGTGATTTGCCATGCAGTCAAAATTTAAGGTTTTGAGCTGGCTGTGTAGAATCTGTCTTGCTGTGTGAGCAAATGAGCAATTTGTGGCAAAATCCAAGGTGGGCTCTGGGCCATATTCCTTAGTGGGTACCAGTGCTGGCGTGGCCAGTCTGGGGCTATGAGTATCATTCTGGGTCTCTCCATCCTGACTTTCAGCAGCACCTTTATGAGAAGGGGCAATGGAGGGAAGGCATATACTGTCAGGTTTTTCCAATTGAATGAGAGTGCGTCCACTTTCCAAGCTTGATGGTGAAACGTCCTTGTACAACATTTTGTTAGCTGATAGTTTTGGGGGCTGGCAAACAGGTCTATGTCTGGGTGGCCCCATTTTTGAGCTACCATTGCAAATACTTGTGGATCCAGTTTCTACTCGTGGGGATCCATGATGTTTCTGCTGAGGTCGTCTGCCAATGTGTTCTTTCTTCCTGGCAGGAATTGAGCTTGTAGCTGAACTTGGTAAGCCAGTGCTGTGTTCCACAAGGTCATTGCTTGCCTGCATAGAGAGTAGGAGTGTGTACCCCCATGTTTGTTTATGTACCACATTACTGTGGTGTTGTCCGTCCTTATTGTAAGCTGTCCTGGATGTAAGAGGTCCTTGAAGGCTGTCAGGGCATTCTGTACAGCTAGCATTTCTTTTTGATTGATGTGCAGATTCCTTTGATCTGCAGTCCATATGCCTTGAACGCACCGTCCTGCCATGTGTGCCCCCCAGGCATAGTCCAATGCATCTGTTGTCATAGTTTGCCTGGCTGGGGGCAAGGTGAAAGGCTGACCCTTGTTGAGGTGACATGCCTGTGACCACCACAGAAACTCTTACTGAAAGCAGGGAATGAGAGATCATTGTGTCCAAGCTGTGACTGTGTTGAGTCCATACGCTTTTTAGGTACCACTGTAATTTCCTCATATGCAGCTTTGCAAATGGTATTAGTAATATGCAAGATGCCATGAAGCCCAAGGCCTGCAGAATTTTTCTTGCAGGGAGTTGGGTCTTTGTTGCCATTGTTTTGAAATATTGAGTCAGTTGTAGTTGTTTGTCTGGCGTCAGATAAGCCATCTAGGCCGTTGTATTCAAGCTGGCACCCAGGAATGTCATTTTGTGAGGGTACCAGTTTTGATTTCTTTTCGTTTACTGTGTACCCTAGGCAACTTAGAAGGTGTTTTACAAAAGCCAGATGATGTAAGAGGATGTCCTTGCTTTCTGCTTGGATGAGGCAGTCGTCCAGGTATGGGTATATTTGAATTCCTGTTTGTCTGCAGTATGCAATTACTGGTGCCAGGCATTTTGTTAAGACCCTGGGCACAGTGGATAAGCCAAAGGGCAGTGCAGAGAACTGGTAATGGGTTGAACCTGCAATGAAACGGAGGTATCTTCTGCAACTTTGTCTGATAGGGACATGCAAGTATGCCTCCTTGAGGTCCAGCGTTACTAGCCATGCTTTCTTGCCCAACATGGGAAGAAGCTGCTGTAGTGTTAGCATCTTGAATTTGGGTACATGTAAGAAGGTGTTTAGAATTGAAAGGCCCAGAATGGGTCTCCAAGCATTGTCCTTTCTGGGGACTAGAAAGAGCCTCGAGTAAAATCCTTGGCCTTGCTCCCGTATAGGTACCAGTTGAATGGCTCTCGTGTCCATGAGAGCTGTAATTTGTTTTTGTGCCTCTGCCCATTGATTTTGCGGCAGGTTTGGCATTCCTCTTATCGTTGGCAAGGTGGGGAAATGGAATCTGTATCCTTGTGAAATAATGTCTAGGACCCACTTGTCCTTTGTGACGATGCGCCAGTTGTCTGTAAAAAGTGCTAATTTTCTAACCAAGGGAGCTGCCAAGAGCGTTTTGCTTGGTAATATGAGGTTTAAGTCATTGTGTTTGCCTTCTAGTAGTTTGGGGCCTGTCTTCTCCTCCCTTCTGTGTTGCAGTGCCCCATTGTTGAGGTTTGTAGTGGGTTTGTGCTTGTCCTCTGCCTCTTGGGCGACTATTTACCCCTCTGTGGTCTGTCAGTAGCTGGAAAGGACCAATTTTTTTTGGCCAATTTCTGCTGAAGCAAGGGGGCTGAACCAGTAAGAAATCTTTTACCGTCTGCATAGATTTTGCTTTATCCTCCATTTTCTTTAAGACGATTTCTGCTTTAACTCCAAATAGAACATCCTGCTGTAAGGGAGCATCTAGTAACTTTGCTTTAACATGATCAGGCAGAGTTTGTTCCTTTAACAAAGCATCCCTACGTATAACAGACCCAGTAAAAGCTGCTCTACAGGAAGCTTCCAAGGAATCAAATCCACATTGTAAAGTATGTTTGCCCACCTGTTACAGTGGTACCTAAAAAGCGTATGGACTCAACACAGCCACAGCTTGGACAAAATATCATCTCTCATTCCCTGCCTTCAACAAGAGTTTATATGGTGGTCACAGGCATGTCACCTCAACAAGGGTCAGCCTTTCACCTTGCCCCCAGCCTGGCAAATTATGACAACAGATGTATCGGACTATGCCTGGGGACACATATGGCAGGACGGTGCGTTCAAGGCATATGGACTGCAGATCAAAGGAATCTACACATCAATCAAAAAGAAATGCTAGCTGTACAGAATGCCCTGACATCAAGGACCTCTTACATCCAGGACAGCTTACAATAAGGACGGACAACACCACATTAATGTGGTATATAAACAAGGGGGTACACACTCCTACCCCTCTATTCAGGCAAGCAATGACCTTGTGGAACACAGCACTGGCTTACCAAGTTCAGCTACAAGCTCAATTCCTGCCAGGAAAAAAGAACACATTGGCAGACGACCTAAGCAGAAACATCATGGATCTCCACGAGTGGAAACTGGATCCACAAGTATTTGCAATGATAACTCAAAAATGGGGGCACCCAGACATAGACCGGATTGCCAGCCCCCAAAACTATCAGCTAACAAAATTTTGTACAAGGACATTTCACCATCAAGCTTGGAAAGTGGACGCACTCTCATTCAGTTGGAAATCCTGACAGTATATGCCTTCCCTCCATTGCCCCTTCTCACAAAGGTGCTACTGAAAGTCAGGATGGAGAGACCCAGAATGATACTCATAGCCCCAGACTGGCCACGCCAGCACTGGTACCCACTACTAAGGAATATGACCCAGAGCCCACCTTGGATTTTACCACGAATTACTCATTTGCTCACACAGCAAGAAAGTCAAATTTTACACAGCCAGCTCAAAACCTTAAATTTGGCTGCATGGTAAATCACCTAAGCAACCAACCAGCTCCTCTTTCTCGAGCTGTTATGGATGTTATTCTGGAAGCCAGGAGGCCCAGCACCAGGAAGGCCTACTCAGACAAATGGAAAAGGTTTTGCACCTGGAACCAAGCTAAAGGCCAAAATACCCTTCAGCCACACATACCTTACATTCTACAGTATTTAACTGAGATGTTACACACAAAGGACTTTCTTTTTCATCTATTAAAATCCATGCCTCAGCTATTTCAGCCCACTACAACACGGATCCCCTCTTATTTTCACATCCGCTTCTAAGGCAGTTTCTCAGAGGGGCCACAAACATTAGGCCCCCCAAGTACCTACACCAACCAGGGACCTCAATTTTGTTCTGGAAAAACTTGCGCTACCTCCTTTTGAATCGGCTTTCTCAGCTGACTTAAAGTTTATATCATGGAAGACTGCCCTGCTGCTAGCAATAACTTCAGCCAGAAGAGTCTCAGAGCTTCAGGCACTAATGGCAGTAGAGCCTTTCCTCATTTTTCATCAAGACAGTGTTTCTCTACGAACTAACCCCTCCTTTATGCCCAAGGTGGTATCCAGTGTGGCTCAATCAAACCATCCATTTACCCACCTTCTTTCCAAATCCACAGAACAAAGGAGAAAGACTCCTGCACTCCTTGGACATTCACAGGCAACTACATTACTGCTTGGATAAAACTAAGGTTTTCAGAAAATCTGACCAGCTCTTTGTATCCTATGCTGCAGCTTCACAAGGGAAGGCTATATCAAAACAGACCATTTCCAAATGGATAGGACATTGCATTTGTTTTTGCTACACCCACCATGGAAAACCAGTTCCTGTTAGCCTAAGGCCCCACTCTACCAGGGCAGCAGCTACATCTACAGCCTTCCTCAGGGGGGTGCCAACCAAGGATATTTTGGAAGCTGCAACTTGGAGTTCAGTACACACCTTCACCAAACACTATCACTTTTCACTTTCCTCTAAGACTAGAGCTGGCTTCGCCACTGTTGCAGGGCCTTCTAGCCTCCTCTAACCCTGTTTGACTCCACCTCCCATCCTTAGCTTTGGGATTCTACACAAGTGTGATGACTGCAGCAGGGTAACACGATGAACATAGTACAGTTTTGTACCTACCATAAATCTAGATGTTCGAGTGTATACCCTGCTGCAGTCCAGGTTACCCTCCCTCCATCCCTAACTAAAACCTTTCAATGCCTTCAAATCTGATACTACCTTTGTGGTGTATTTGCTTATAGCTGGAGGGATGTTTTGTTTGTGCTAAACTTTTATTGGTACTATCTACTGACCACCATTTTGGGGGGGCACCGGACATCTGGGGCAAGAAAAACTGAAGAAAATGGTGTTGGATGCCTCCTATATACCCCTGGGCTCTGACGTCAGGGAAGAAGCGACAGCAACTGACGCCGGACCAAGACTTTGGAATTCAGGCTGACTGCGGGACCGCCTGACAACAGGATAACCGTAGTGTGTTGACTGCAGCAGGGTATACACTTGAACATCTACATTTATGGTAGGTATAAAACTGTACTTTTCTGCCACTTACACCATGGTAAACCTGTGCTCAAGGGCATTAGGTCTCATTCCACCAGAGCTGCAGCTACTTCAGCAGCCTTTCTCAGAGGAGTACCAACCAAAGCATTCTAGAGGCTGCTACTTGGAGTTCTGTTCACACCTTTAAAAAGCATTACCTTTTGCCTCTAAGTCCAGGGCAGGCTTTGCCACTGCAGTGCTGCAGGGCCTTATAGCCGCACCTAATGCTGTTTAGCCCCAGCCTCCCAACCATAGCTTTGGGATTCTACCCAAATGTAATGACTGCAACACAGAAACACGAAGAACATAGTACAGTTGTGTACACTTACCATAAATGTAGATGTTAGAGTGTATTCACTGTTGCTGTCCAGGTTACCCTCCCGCCATCCCCCTGTCATTCTGAAATTTATCTTTCCTTCTCTATATTCTGCAACGTATGTGGTGTATTTGCTTGTAGATGAAGGTGAAGTTTATAGTGATGCATGTGTGTGTGTGTGTATATATATATATATATATATATATATATATATATATATATATATAGAGAGAGAGAGAGATATTTATATATATATATATATATATATATATATATATATATATATATATATATATATAAATTTGCTACCTTTTTGGGGGCACCTGACATCGGGGGCAAGAAAAACTAAAGAAAATTGCATCGGCTGCATGTTTTATACACCTGACGTCATGGAAGAGAAGACAGCAACCGACGCAGGACCCAAGACTTTGGAATTCAGGCTGACTGAGGGCAACCTGCCAGCAGATTACCCAAATGTAATGACTGCAACAGTGAATACACTAACATTTACATTTATGGTAAGTGTACACAACTGTACATTCCTGGAACCAAACTCAGGGGATGGGCACAGTAGCATCCAATTTACCTCAGATTATTCAATACTTAACTGAGATGCTTCACAAGGGCCTTTCCTTTTCCTCCATCAAAATTTATGCCTCAGCCATTTCAGCTCATTACAATACAGAACCACCCCTCTTTTCTCATCCACTGCTGAAGCATTTCTTCAGAGGGGCCGAAAACTTAATACCACCCAGGACAGCCCCTACTCCAGCCTGGGACCTTAACTGTGTATTGGAAAAGCTCACGCTACCTTTCTTCGAGCCAGCTGCAAAGGCAGAGTTGAAATTCCTTTCTTGGAAACCAGCCTTCCTTCTCGCCCATCACTTCAGCAAGAAGGGTGTCTGAATTACAGGGCCCTCGTAGCTGTGGAGCCTTTTGTCATCTTTCATGCGGACAGGGTGCCCCTCAGGACCAATCCCTCCTTCATGCCCAAGGTGGTATCCAATGTGGCCCTTAATCTGTCCATTCATTTGCCAACCTTCTTTCCTAATCCACTCCTTGGACATGCACAGGCATCTTGGATTTTACTTGGACAGGACTAAACCTCTTGGGAAATCTGAACAGCTGCTGGTTGCATTTGCTGTAGGGGCAGAGCTGAAAGCGAGGGGGCTGAACCAGTAAGAAATCTTTCACCGTCTGCATAGATTTTGCCTTATCCTCCATTTTCTTTAAGACTTCTTCTGCTTTAACCCCAAATAGGACATCCTGCTGTAAGGGAGCATCTAGTAACTTTGCTTTAACATGATCAGGCAGAATTTGTTCCTTTAACCAAGCATGCCTACGTACAACAGACCCAGTAACAGCTGCTCGCTCTACAGGAAGCTTCCAAGGAATCAAATCCACATTGTAAAGTATGATTGCCCACCTGATCAGCTGCATGCAACAGATCCTGCATTTCCTTCAATTCAGACTGTTGAGGATGTGTGCTCATCTTTTGTTTTATTTGAGACATTAGGAATTGCTGGTATTTAAGCATGTGAAATTGACAATTTAGTGCTCTCATAGCTAGAGTGGCTGATGTGTAAACCTTCTCCCACCTATCTAGTGCTCTGGAGTCCCTTTCAGAGGGTACCGGATTTTTAGCCATAGAAGCCTTAGCCCCCCCTTTGGGACCCTGGGAGATGGTCTCTGGGTCAGCAACAGGGCTTTGGTAAAGGAATTTGTGAGAGTCAGGCACTCTAATATCTATCTGGTTTGGCTGGAGCAGGAGGCAGAGAATCTGGATTTAGACTAGATTCTAAGTAAACATCATCCACAATGTCTAAAACTGGGGGGATAGCAAGTGGTCTGTGCTGGGGGAGTAAAAGAATCTCTCTGAGCCTTTTCTTTGAGTCAGAGTAGTCCTGACCTTCTCAGTGGAAATGTTCCCTCATGGTGTGTAAGGTTTCCCCAAAGGAATAGTCTTCAGGGGGAGAAGCTGAGGGAATGGAATCCTCAGCATCAGAATCTTCATAAGGGGGAAAGGAGTAATCTTGTTCCTCAGAGGAGCCAGAGGAAATAGACACTTGATCAGAGGAGGCATAAGCTGCCTCTTGTCTAGGCCTTTTGTCGGGTGGGGTTGGGAACCCCTGATTAAAGAGATCAAATCTTCAGCCATTTTAAGCATCTGTTTCTTAGGCATGGGGCCTTGAACTAGAGACTGAAGTGCAGTCTTTTTTGGTTTTAGAGGAGTCTTAAGCTTAGGATACGGTTTTATGGTGAGCGTTGTCGGTCTGAAGACACCTTCAGAAACTGAAGGTGTTTCTGCAGCACCGGCTTCTCCTTCTGCAATGTCGTCGGTAGGGTCTAAGGAAAATGGCTGCGTTGGCCTAGAACTCTCTGCCAGAGAGTCCAAAGTGGTCTGGGGTTCCAATTCTGCGGTAGCCAGGGGCTGCGTAAGCACCTCACTGAAAACCGGTGAACCTTCGACCAGCCCAGCTGAGGCCTCTGAGTCTGGCTTGGATCTAGGCTGCCTGTCCTTATCTTTGCGTTTTTTGTGCACGCCGGTAGTCGGTTGCTCCGACGGCATAGTGTAATTAAATTTTCTACCGAAGTAGTGTTGTGCGAAATCAAAGCGTCGCTTTATAGTTTGCTTATTGAACCTAGCACAAAACCGACAACCAGTGACGTCGTGGTCTGGGCCTAGGCAAGGTATACAATAAGAATGAAAATCCTTATGAGGTATTTGCTTCCCACAAGAAATACAATTGTTAACTTTTTCTGACATCAGTCTGAGGCAAGAAAAGTTTCCCCAATGGGGTACTTAGCTTTATTGAAGACTTTGGATCTGAAATTAGACTTCGAAAATCTCAGGAGTCGGCCGACCGGCACTTGCGAACTGCTTCTACTTCAGGCACCGCGCGGCAAGAAAGACTGAAGAAAATGGCGTCGGATGCCTCCTATATACCCCTGGCGCTCTGACGTCAGGGAAGAAGCGACAGAAACCGACGCCGGACCAAGACTTTGGAATTCAGGCCGACTGCGGGACCGCCTGACGACAGGATAACCCTAGTGTGATGACTGCAGCAGGGTAACACGAACATCGGATGCAATGGCTTATCCACTTTGAAATTGTCTGCTTTGAAATGGCCTTTCCTTCTGGCCCCGCAGCATATGATACTAGTAATTGCTCAATTTTCTGAGAGCTTTTGTCCAGCTCAAGTACAATCTTAGCTGTCTGTGTACGTCCAAGGAATGCAGAATTCTCTCCCCCTTGTTCTGCGGATTTGGATAGAAAGTTGGCAGATGAATTGTTTGGTTAAGGGCCACACTGGAAACCACCTTAGGCATAAAAGTAGGATTTGTCCTCAGACACCCTGTCTGGGTAAAATATGACAAAAGGCTCTACAGCCATGACGGCCTGTAGCTCTGAAACTCTTCTTGCTGAAGTAATTGCTAGCAACAGAGCTGTTTTCCATGATAAGAACTTTAGATCAGCGAAAGCAGCTGGTTCAAATAGAGGCAGGGTGAGATTTTCCAACACATAATTGAGGTCCCATGCAGGTAATGGTGATCTTCTAGGAGGCCTTAAATGTTTGGCTCCTCTAAGATACTGAGTTAGTAAAGGATGAGAAAAGATTGGTGGCTCTGTATTGTAATGAGCCGAAATGGCAGATGCATGGATTTTGATTGATGAGAAAGATATGCCTTTGTCAAGCATCTCAGTCAAGTATTGTAATATCTGAGGAATATTTGGTTCTGCTGTAGCAGTTCCTTGTGCTTGATTCCAAGCACAGAATCTTCCATTTGTCAGCATAAGATTTTCTAGTACTAGGCCTTCTGGCTTCCAAAATGACATCCATCACAGCTTTACTGAGAGGTGTTGTTTGTAGGACTACAAGATTAGCCATGCTGCCAGGTTCAGAGTCTGTAGTTGATTGTGCAGGATCTTATTGTTTTGCTGGGACAATAGTTGCGGTCTCTGAGGCAAGGTCCAAGCTGGGTATTGAGACAAGTTCCTTAGGATTGGGTACCAGTATTGGCGGGGCCAATCCGAGGCAATTAATATCATCTTTGGCTTCCCTTGTCTGACTTTTAGGAGGACCTTTGCTAGAAAAGGCAGAGGAGGAGCGTAAACAAATAGGTTTTTCCCAACTGAAGGATAGGGCGTCCACTTTCCATGCTTGTCTGTGATAAGTCCCTGTGCAGAATCTTTTCAATTGATAATTTTGAGGAGAAGCAAATAGATCTATGTCTGGGCTCCCTCATTACTCTGTTATCATGCTGAAGACTTGTGGATTTAGTTTCCACTCATGAGGATCCATAAGGTTTCTGCTTAAATCGTCTGCCAGTGTGTTTTGTTTTCCTGGCAGGAATTGAGCTTGAAGATGCATCTGGTAGGTCAAAGCTGTGTCCCACAGTGCCATGGCTAATTTGCAAAGGAGGTATGAGTGTGTGCCCCCTTGCTTGTTTATATACCACATCACTGTGGTGTTGTCAGTCTTTATCAGCAGTTGTCCTGGATGAAGTAAGTCCTTGAAGGCTTTTAGGGCATTTTGGACAGCTAGCATCTCTTTCTGGTTGATATGCAGATGCATTTGTTTTGGTGTCCATAAGCCCTGAATGCATCTTTCTGCCATGTGGGCCCCCCAAGCATAATCTGATGAGTCTGTTAAGGTTTGGCTGGCAGGGGGTAGAGTGAAGAGCAGTCCCATGTTTTGGTGACATGCCTTTGCCCACCACAGAAACTCCTGTTGCAGGCAGGGAATGAGAAGAATCATTGTTTCCAGACTGTGTGAATGTTGACGCCATACACTTTTTAAGTACCACTGAAGTTTCTTCATATGTAGCCTTCCATATGGAATTACTAGGATGCTGTGAAGCAGACAGCCTGCAGAATTTGTCTTGCAGAAGACTGGGTTTTTGTTGCCATCAGTTTGAAGTAGCCAGTTGCCTTTGCTTTTCTGGCGTGCGGTAAGCCATCTGGGCAGTTGCATCTAAGCTTGCACCCAGGAATGTTATCTTTTGAGAGGGTACCAGTTGTGATTTCTTTTCGTTTACTGTGTACCCTAGGCATGTTAGAAGCCTTCTCACAAACGCCAGGTGTTGAAGAGTGTCCTTGTTCTCTGCTTGAATGAGACAGTCGTCCAAATAAGGATATATCTGTATACTTCTTTGTCTGCAAAATGCAATTACTGGTGCCAGGCACTTTGTAAAGTCCCTGGGCGCAGTAGATCAGCCAAAGGGCAGTGCAGAGAATTGGTAATGCATTAAGCCAGCCTTGAATCTGAGGTATCTTCTGCATGAGTGTCTTATTGGGACATGCAGGTATGCCTCTTTTAGGTCTAAAGTCACCAGCCAAGCATTCTTTCCCAGCATGGGCAGAAGCTGCTGCAAATTCAGCATTTTGAATTTTGGAATGTCCACATATGTGTTCAAAATCGATAAATCCAGTATTGGCCTCCAGGCCTGGTCCTTTCTGGGTACCAAGAACAGTCGAGTAAAAACCTTGTACTTTTTC
This sequence comes from Protopterus annectens, assembly GCF_019279795.1. NCBI lineage: Eukaryota > Metazoa > Chordata > Ceratodontiformes > Protopteridae > Protopterus > Protopterus annectens. Next base: position 448,307,428 of record NC_056736.1, on the reverse strand, counting down.
CTGTTCTGGTACTGTCTGAATGGCCCCCATATCCATGAGGGACGTAACCTGTTTTTCTACCTCTGCCCATTGATTTTTTGGCAGATCTGGCCAACCATTTGCCATTGGCAGAGTGTGGAAATGGAATCAGTGTCCCTGTAATACAATGTTCAGTACCCACTTGTCCTGGGTTAACTGCCAATTTTGAGCAAAAAGTGCTAATTTTCCCCCTATGGGTGCTGCCAAAAGATAAGTGCTTGGTGTAGGCAGAGGGAAGTCATTGGGATTGCTTTCTGTAGGTTTGCGCTTTATCTCCTCCAGATTTGGAGGTGGAAGCGCCCCATTGCTTTGACCTGTATGAATCTTGTGCCTGGTATCTGGAACCCTTAGGGAGTCTGGATTTGCCCCTTTGAGCTCTAACACAGGAAAGGACCAATTTTTTGTAGGCCAGTGTCTACTGAATTTTGGTGGCTGCACTTGTAAGAAGTCTAACAGTTTGCATAGACTTGTCTTTGTCTTCCATTTTCTTTAGAACCTTTTCTGCCTTAGTACCAAACAGAGAATCATGCTGTAAAGGTGCATCTAGCAATTTAGCTTTAACATGATCAGGCAAATTTTGTTCCTTTAACCAGGCATGCCTCCTAATCACAGATCCAGTAACTGCAGCCCTGCAGGAGGCCTCTAAGGAATCAAAACCACATTGCAAAGTATGCTTTCCAACTTGTTCAGCTGCATGCGATAAATCCTGCAATTCTTTATTTTCTGCACATTCTGAAATCATCATTTTCTGTTTCAGCAATCCCATAACATGTTGGTACTTAATCATATGAAATTTACAGTTTAAGGCCCTGATTGCCAAGGTTGCAGATGTATAAACCTTTTTTCTCCCATCTGTCTAGTGCCCTTGAATCTCTGTCAAAGGGTGTAGGATTTTTTGCTGTTGAGGCCTTAACTCCCTTTGGACCCTGCGAAATAGTTTCAGGATCAGCAGAAGGATTTTTGAAAAGGAACTTGTGAGAGTCAGGAACTCTAATATCTATCAGGTTTTCAGGAAGCAGGAGATTAAGAGTCAGGGGCCATGCTAGATTTAGAAAAGGCATCATCAACAATGTCCAGTACAGAAGGTATAGCTAAAGGCCTGTGCTGGGGCAGGAGTAAGAAATCCCTAAGCCTCTTTTTAGAATCAGAGAAATCCTAACTTTCCCAACGAAAAAGCTCCCTGAGAGTACGCAAAGTTTCATCAAAAGAGAAATCCTCGGGGGGTGGGGGTAGGGCGTTGGGGGGGCAGAGGGAATAGAATCTTCAGAATCAGAATCCGGGTCAGAAGTATCATAAGCAAACTCAGTCCTAGGTCTCTTAGAGGGGGAAGGTTGGCTTCCCCTGATTGAAGTAATAAGATCTTCACAGTCATTCTTATCATTTGTTCTTTAGGCATAGAGGCCTGACCATGCGGTCTGGGCGCCAGTTTTCTAGGCATGGTTCGAGTTTTAGGCCTTGAAGAAAAAGATGGCGCCGGTTTAATATGCAAGTCAGTAGGCCTGAATACACCCTCATAAGCCAGTGCCTGCACAGCGGCTCCGGACCCATCCAAGGTAGAGACATCCGCAGGTTCCACAGTTGAAGCATCTCGTGGCATACCAGACTCCGAATGGGTCTCAGCAGAGACCTGCGAACCTGAAGTAGCGTGTATCAGGGGCTGCGAAAGCGCCTCGCTGCGTACCAGCGAACTGGGCGGCTTGTCCCTGTCTTTATCTTTGGGTTTCTTCGGAATGTCGGTAGTCGGATGGCTTACCGAATACCTATCAAGATAACTGAACCGAGCACCAAAAAATTTAGAAGCGCAAATATACAGACGCTTGATAGTTCGAGGTTTTAATAAGGTACAAAACCGACAGTGAAGTACGTTGTGGCCAGGGCCTAGGCAAGGAATACAGTGCGAATGAAAATCTTTGCGGTATTCGCTTTCCACAAGAAATGCAATTGTTTACTTTTACTGACATCAGTTTAGAGCAAGAAAAAGTTTCCCCAATGGGGTACTTAGCTTTTAGTTGAAGACTTCGGTTCTGAAACTCAAACAAAAATTTCAGCAGTCGTCCGACCGGCACTTCTGAAAGTACAGTTGTGTACCTAACAAATGTAGATGTTAGAGTGTTATTCACTGTTGCAGACATTACACTTGGGTTATCCTACTGGCAGGCTACCCGCAGTCGGCCAGAATTACAAAGTCTAGGTCCGGCGTCGGTTGCTGTCGCCTCTTCCCTGACGTCAGTGCACCAGGGGTATAAAAAGTTGCAGCCAATGCCATTTTCTTCAGTTAATCTTGCCCCAGATGTCAGCTGCCCCCAAATAGGTAGGCTAAAAAAATTATGCCAAGAATGAAGCAGCAGCCTATACAAAAGGAGTTTTGGAAAATCTTACTGGATCATACTTTGATATGATGTTACGGACGATGTACGGGATTTATTTTATTAGGGTATAGATGAGATCTGTATATAGTTCTTTGTAGTTTGTAGTATGTTTCTGTTTTAGATTTATGTATATGGTATGTATGTATGTTATTAATGAAAACACCTAAATCTAATAAGATTTAAAAAAAAAAAAAAAAAAAAAAAATGCCAAGAAGCATGCATGTACTAAAATAAACATTTCCTTCATCTACAAGCAAATACACCACATAGGTTGTATAGAATAGAGTACAGAAAAGTCCCAGCAAAGAAAAGTGGATGGTGGGTAACCTGGACTGAAACAGTGAATACACTCGAACATCTACATTTATGGTATGTACACAACTGCACTATGTTAATCGTGTTTCACTGTTGCAGTCATTACACTTGGGTTGAATCCCGAAGCTGAGGTTGGGTGGCTGGGCCTAAAAAGGATTAGGAGAGGCTACAAGGCCCTGCAAAACTGCAGTGGCACAGCCTGCTCTGGATTTAGAGTAGAGAGGCAAGTGGTAGTGCTTGGTTAAAGTGTGCACTGAACTCCAGGTTGCAGCCTCTAGAATGTCTTTGGTTGGGACTACTCTGAGGAAGGCTGCTGAAGTGGCTGCTGCTCTGGTTGAATGTGGCCTAATGCCCTTAGGCACTGATTTGCCATGTTGTGAATAGCAGAAACGAATGCAGTGTCCTATCCATTTTGAAACAGTCTGCTTTGAGATGGGCTTTCCTTGTGATGCTGCAGCATAAGCTACAAACAGTTGCTCAGTTTTTCTGAAAGCTTTTGTTTTGTCCAAATAGAAGTGTAGCTGTCTGTGTATGCCCAAAGCGTGCAGAAGTGTCTCCCCTTTATTGTGGGGATTTGGATAAAATGTTGGCAAATGAATGGTTTGGTTAAGAGCCACACTGGATGCTACCCTTGGAATAAATGTTGGGTTTGTCCTTAGAGAAACCCTGTCCGGATGAAAAATGATAAAAGGTTCCACTGCCATTAAAGCCTGTAACTCAGACTCTTCTTGCTGGAGTTATTGCTAGGAGCAGAGCAGTTTTCCATGTTAAGAATTTTATATCAGCTGTATTGGCTGGCTCAAAAGGAGGCAGTGTGAGCTTTTCTAAAACAAAATTGAGGTCCCATGTAGGGATCGGTGCTCTCTTGGGGGTCTTATGTTTTTTGCCCCTCTGAGGTACTGTCTTAGTAGTGGATGACAGACAATAGGAGGTTCCGTATTGTAATGAGCTGAAATGGCAGAGGCATGGATCTTAATTGATGAGGATAGGCCTTTGTCCAGCATCTCAGTCAGGTATTGTAAAATCTGAGGTATATTTGGAACAAGTGTTTCGAGTCCTTGTGCCTGGTTCCAAACACAGAATCTCTTCCATTTTTCTGCATAAGTTTTCCTAGTGCTGGGCCTCCTGGCTTCTAAAATGCTATCCAGAACAGCTTTAGAGAGAGGTGTGGTCTGAGTGGCTATATTATCTGCCATGCAGCCAGATTTAAGGTTTTGAGTTGACTGTGCAGAATTGGATTGTTTTGTTGAGTCAGAAGATGAGGAATTTGAGGTAAAGCCCAGGGTGGGCCTTGAGACAAGCTCTTTAGGATTGGGTACCACTGCTGGCGTGGCCAGTCTGGGGCAATCAAAATCATTTTTGGCTTCTCTTGTCTGACTTTTAGGAGCACCTTGGGAAGAAGAGGCAGTGGAGGAAAGGCATAAACTGTCAGTGTTTTCCAGCTGTATGATAGAGCATCCACTTTCCATGCTTGTGAGTGATAAGTTCTTGTGCAGAATCTCTGTAGTTGGCAGTTGTGAGGGGAGGCAAAAAGATCTATGTCTGGGCGTCCCCCATTTCCTTGTTATCATACTGAAGACCTGTGGATTTAGTTTCCATTCGTGAGGATCCATGAGATTTCAACTTAGTTCGTCTGCCAGAGTATTTTTCTTTCCTAGCAGGAATTGTGCCTGCAGATGTACTTGATAGGTCAGTGCTGTGTTCCACTAAGTCATGGCTTGCCTGCCGAGGGGGTAGGAATGTGTGCCCCCTTGCTTATGTACCACATGACTGTGGTATTGTCCGTCTTTAGTAATAGTTGTCCTGGATGTAGTAGATCCTTGAAGGCTGTCAGGGCATGCTGTACAGCTAGCATCTTTTTTCGATTGATGTGAAGATGCATTTGTTCCTTGGGCCACATGCCCTGAATACATTTTCCTTGCATGTGTGCCCCCAGGCATAATCCGATGCATATGTTGTTATTATCTGCCTGGCTGTGGGTAAGGTGAAAGGCTGTCCCTTGTTGTGGTGACAGGCCAGTGACCACCATCGAAACTCCTGTTGCAGGCAGGGAATAAGAGTTATTGTTGTTTCCAGGCTGTGGCAATGTTGAGTCCAAACACTTTTTAGATACCATTGTAGTTTCCTCATATGCAGTCTTGCATATGGAATTAGCAGGATGCAGGATGCCATAAACAAGAGCCTGCAGAATTTTTCTTGCAGGGATCTGGGTCTTGGTTGCCATCATTTGAAAGTAATGAGTCAGTTGCCTTTTCTTGTCTGGCGTGAGATAAGCCATCTGGGCAGTTGTATTTAAGCTTGCACCCAGGAATATTATCTCTTGACAGGGCACTAGTTTTGACTTCTTTTCTTTTCTTTTTTTTTCAAATTCCTCTATTGTTATATTTCATAATAAAAACAGGACTAACATACAGCATAAACAAACAATGACACTATGAAAAAAAAAACAGACATATACATTGTAAATTATGTACAATTATACACTGCCAAGTTATATATAGAGAGAGCTAAATAGAATTTGGTAAAAACATCTAGAAACATATAATAATTTTAATATGTGATCAAAAAGTATTCTCCAAAAATCTTTAAGTGGTTTATGACTGGAGTTATGAAATAGGTACCTGTGTGCCCTGAGAATCTTAACAGCTAAAGATTTAAAGCCTTCCCAGGTCAGGGTGTATCTATTTTTCCAATTCAAAGAAATATATTTAATTAATGAAAAGATAGAAATCAGTACTCTCTAATTCCGTTCGGATACGCCTGGAGGTGGAATATGAAGGATAGTACATTCCCAAGAGAGTAGATTTTTCATATCCAATTTTCTCCAGTAAGACTCTCAAAGCACACCATAGCTTATAGGAGCGTTTGCAACTCCAGAAAACATGTAGAATATCCTCGGTTTGATTAGGGCAAAATTGACAGTTAGGGGGGTATTTGGAAGAAATTTTGTTAAGTATTTCAGAAGTAAGATATGCATTGTTCATTATCATTAGTTGTGTATATTTAAGTTTTTTAAAAAGTATGAATCTAGAGCCAATACTTATGGCCTTAGAAATCTGATTATGTTTAATAGAAGGGTTGTGTTTTAGCCAAAAATTGGAAAAAATGAGTCCATTTTGCGTTTTGATAGCCATAATAGCTTTGTATGTATTTGAGATCATTTTTTTTTTTTTAGAAAGAAACAGGTTCCACAATACTTTGCAGGTTGCGATATCCTTATCGGAGACCATGTTGTGTTCCAAATAGGTATGGGCAAGATCTCTAATTTGTCTTAATATAATTGTATATTTTTTGGTAAATTCAAATTAGATTTTAGACCCGAAAGAGCCTGGTGTTTGAAAGGGAATAGATCGGAGATAGAAAAGTTCTTAAGAAGAGGGTAATGATCCAGATTTAACATATGACCATTTAATGTTAGATTAGGGTTGAGATGTAGCGGTTGCAAAGTATTAAAGGAATAAATCAGATTCAGGGAACTAAAGAGATTTTGAATAGACCTTATACTAAATTTAATACTTTTTAGTAATTTAAGTTTGCCAAAGCTTGCTTTGTTCAAGAAAGGGAGGGCAGCTGGGTTTATGTTCAGAGATTTAACATAATTATTATAGAGGCCAACCCAAGTAGGTGACCATGAAGAGTGTGTGCCTTATTGTAAGAAGCAATATTTATAATTCTACTTCCATTGATTATCTCATAATATGTTCTAAAGTCAGGTAGACCCAGACCACCTTGTTCTTTAGGGAAGGTATGTTTCAAATAACTAATCCTGACAGATTTGGGGGCCCAAATGAATTTTGAAATAAGAGATATAATATTTTTAAAGAAATTGTTGTGTAATATAATTGTTGTTGCATTGAATATGTACAGAAATCTAGGAAGTATATTCATTTTAATGATTGCAGTTCTGGCCAGAAAAGGAAGCTTAAGTTTAGACAGTCTACCAAGGTCACCCTGGATTCCAGTCCAGCATTTAGCTAAATTATCCTGGAATTGAGTGGTGTTACCCTGAGAGAAGTATATACCTAGATAGTGAATTTGTTGTGTAATGTTTATACCTGTATTAGAGAATATATTGGGAAAAGGTGAATATATATTTATCGGGAAAATTAGTGACTTATTTCTGTTGAGTTTGTAATTTGCAAGGTTAGAAAATGTGTTAATGGAAGATAAGATTTTGATCGGGTCAGAATTGGGGAGTGTAAAGTAAATGTTTAAGTCGTCTGCATATGCCGATAAAGTTTAGTATTAAAAATACTAGGAGAGAAGTGAAATGTTTTCTGTTTGATTAAAAGGAATAAAGGTTCGATGTAAAGGTTGAACAATAAAGGGGAAAGGGGGCAGCCTTGTCTAGCACCATTAAGAATTTTGATTCTATTAGATGTCGGTTTACTGATTTGTAAACTAGTATAAGCACTAGAATAAAGAGTTTTAATCTTATTAATGCATGAATTAGGTATGTTGTAAAAGGGGAGAGTATCAAATAGGAATTCTGAGCTAATACGATTAAAGGCTTTGGAAGCATAGATAGCCAGAGCGAACAGGGGGGATTTATTTATAGAGGAAAGATAGATTATAGCTTCTAAAGATAAGGTGTGGTCCGTTGTTTGTCTGCTCATAATGAAACCAGATTGTTCCGGTGAAACAATAGACATGATAACTACTTTCAGTCTATTAGCTAGAACTGTGGCCAAAATCTTCATATCAAAATTAACTATGGAGATGGGTCTGTATTCCCAAGGGTTTTTGGGGTCACCGTTGTGTTTTGGAATAAAGATAGTTCTAGAGGCATTCAGATGAATGTCGCTGAAACCAAAAGAGATGATACTGTTAAACAACAGGAGCAAGACCTTAGAAATTTTTGCTGCAAATGTTTTATAAAATTCGGCTGTAAAACCGTCCGGGCCAGGAGATTTATTGGGTTTAAGACTATTAATAACCGCACTGATTTCTTGTAATGTAATTTCTTTATCCAGAAGTTTGTTTTGATTCTGACAACTTAGGAAAGGTTAGACTGTTGAAGAAAAATTGTATTTCTTCTTTTTTTAGGAGTGTTTCCGGAATGACCGTATATAACTGGGTGTATAAGCTTTCAAATAATTTAATAATCTCAGTAGTCTTCCGATATTCCTTCCCCCGATAGGAAATTTCGGAAATAAAGGGAGATGATCTATTCAGGTTTATCACTCTGGCCAGAAATTTAGAGGGGAATTGAGCCAACTCAGAGTAATTGCCAAAGATTTAATCTCATGGAAGTTAAGGTTCTCTGCGTGCAGAGAAATAAGTTCCTTTTGTAGCAGAATCATTTGTTTCTCTAAATCAGGAGAGTGTTTTTGCTGAATTTCAATTTCTATATTGTGAAGTTTAGAGGTTATATCTAGCTCCTTTTTGTTGAGTAGTTTCTTATAATATGAGGCTTTATTAATAAAAAACCCTCTAATCATAGCTTTAGTTGCAGCCCAAGAACAGTCTACTGGAGTCTGCTCGGAAGTAGTGGATTAGAGAAATTGGTCTAGATACGATTCAACTTGTGATATAATTTCTTCCTTTTTAAGAAGGTTAGGATTTAAATGCCACCAAATAGCGGAGTTCTTTGGGTAGCTTGTGCCCTGCCATTGAATAGATAAGAGACATCTCTGAGCGATCGGAGAGGCTTCTAGGGTTATTTGTAAAAGAGATATCTAGATTATTGAATACTGAAGAGATCAGAAAGAAGTCCAACCTAGACCAACTTTTAGCACAGTTGGAGAAGGTGTATTTGTTATTTTGATGAGATGGGTTGAGATAGAGATAGGGGTCGAACAAGTTAAAATCTTCCTTCAATTCTGATAAGGAAAGGGTTGCTGATGTATTAAATTTAGCTTTATTATTTGACCTATCATTTTTGGGTCCTGTACGGAGTTCCAGTCACCCCCAATAATGTAGTAGTGGTTAGGAAATAAAGCAAATAAATTATATATTTGCATAATAAAATTTTGTTGAGCTGAGCAGGGTGAATATATATTAATAAACAGAATGGGGTTGTCAAAGAAAGGGCACGTCGTAGTGAAATAACACCATCTACCGTCAGAATCAGAGTCCATTTTCACAATGTCAAACAGAAATTTATTTTTAATTATAATGGCAGCACCTGCACTATTAGATCTAGCCCCAGATGCTATGATCTTCTTAACCCAAGGTCTCCCTCTATCATGGTCCCATTGACGGTTAAGGAGACGAGTTTCCTGAATAAAAACAATATTAGAAGTAGATTTAAGCGTCAAGTGCATAGAGTTTTTTTTTTTATTCGGTGCATGTAGCCCTTTGATGTTCCACGATTCTACATCCAACATTTATAAGCTAGTAGAGGTAGATTAAGAGAAAAATGAGAGATGGAGAGTACATAGCTAACTATAATTTTTAGAAAATGTATTAGAAAGGTTTGGGCAAGTATAAGGATCCCCTTCCTGCATTAATTCCGTGCCTACCAACCACCCACTAAGCCCGGAAGGGACTGGGAACTTAAAGAATAACAGGCAGCACGATATCCTATTACAGCAGATCTTTAGTCGCCCCCAAGAGAGAAACTAAGTCCCAGAAAGGAACTCCTATAACACCAGAAACTAAGATGCATTCTTATCCCAAGCAGTTACAAAGAAAAAAACACTCATAACTCTGCAATATAATTGGTTAGAATATAGTGATACACAGTAACAATAGTGTCAGTTAGCATATAGCAAATTGAATAGTAATCCAACTTGTACAATATTTATGTAAATGTTGAAAGCTTTGTAAAGAAAAAAAGAAAGCTGTTGAAGACTAACTGGCACCAGAATTGTATGGGAAGAAGCATTTATCCCCTTATTGTAACAGATAAACCTTGAAAGATAATAATAAGACCATACTATAGTCCTAGTACAAATAAGTATAACCGGAGATAACGTATAGTTTTAAGATTAACTACTTTCCTACAAGTTTACAACTCCTAAAGACAGAGTAGTACAAAAGCATTTTGACATAACAGTTAATATTTTACATCAGTGCTCTCAAGATAAGGCATCCTCAGCAATATCTATGCAAGTTGATTATTCAAGTAGACCTATGAGAGCCACAAGTATCACCCCATTTAGTAATCATGGTTTTAGAGTTTCATATGGCAACATAAATAAAACTCCCAATGCAGGAATACATGACATATGTGCAAGCATCAACAGCTGAGATCAAACCCTCAGCATCAAAAACTGTATAATTCTGTGTTATAAATGTTAAAGATGTTTTTTCCAACTCTGAAGGTTTGTTACTTGCAGTTGCTTAAGAACCTGAGTATTAGATACATTTAGAATACTCAGGATCTGCTTGCAGGTTATACCAACTTATGACAGGTTAATACTTCTATTTGGCATTGCTTTGGTAACCACCTCTGATACATCAATATCCAGAATGTCCTCATTAGGAGTCCCTGCATACTACCATAAACATAAAAGTGAGTTATTTACATATTGTTATTCATAACACAGTTTCATTCTTTTTTTGGATTAAGTTGTAACTAAAATATATTGATCCAGTACATTTTTCCAGTCATGAGATAAAGTGTTATTTACAGTTTCTTGTTTAAATAAAAGAAACATGTTGGTAATTGACTCAATTTTTCAAAAACACGGAAATTAGTGCTATATATAGACAAGGCTAAATGCATTAGAACGACTAATATAACGCTCGACGAACGTTCCGAATATGAGCTGTGCACTACTAAGAGTCAAGCTTGTTTAACAAAAACGTATTACCAAACAGTTCGTGATTTGGGTATAACGGAAAGTCTAGCAGATTGTATCCGTTCAGGGCAGAGATCTTGTAGGTCTTTTATCTTTAGAGCTTGTACTGGTTTATTCCAAGACATCCACAGTTAGAAATAGGACTATTTCCATTTTAAGAGTCCCATGTACTCATGGGAAAATTAGGGGTTGAAGTTCGTTAATTAATTACCAACATGGAGGCACGTTAGAATTATGGCAGCATTCTAAGGGATACACGAGGGAGAGGGGTAATATATGGTCCTCTCAAAGCACTGAGCAGGGTCCGATTTTGCATAGCGGAAAGTTCAGCTGGAAACAAGGCAGACTGATGCTTTTACAGATAGAGATCATAAGTCACCCCAAGCATTAGGTAAGTTAGAACTTTTGAACATATGCTTCCATACATTCATTAAACGCCTGGAGGAAAATTGCGGTTGCTTCCTTGCAGTTTTTAGCCGAGAGTTTGGCTCCTTGGTGATAAAATGACAAAGTATTGCGATAATTCATCTGAAACCTAATTTGCTTCTTAAGTAAGCGCAGAAAGGAGCAAGCTTTTGTCTTTCCAGCTTGATAGGAGAAGGGAGATCAGCTGAGATAGTTATTTTAGACCCATTCCAAATTATATGCTTTTTGATTCGAGCCGCCATTAGTAATTTACTTACATGCTGAAAGTTGAGTAACTTTACATAGACGGGTCTCGGCTTTGATTTATCATATGTTGGTCTTAGGGCTCTATGAGCACGTTCAATTATTTGGTCAGGAGGTGGTGATTTATCCAGGAACAAATCAAATATTGCAGGAATGTTTTCAAGCAATGAGAGTTGCTCAGTATGCTCCAGTATAAATAAGATAATTGAGTCTAGATCTAGCTTCCAGGTCCAATAACTTCTGCTGCATGTCCTTAATTGTAGCATTAGATTTTTGTCCTTTCTGTAGTTGGTCAATTTTTATCTGCTTATCAAACACTTTTGCTTCTGTTGTGTCAATTCTATTGAGAATTTTGTCTATGGATTCACTGAATGATTTAAGCTGCTGGGAAAAGCTTTGAACTGCTGTTTGTATAGGCTGCAGGGCCAGTTTTAAGTCCTCCATGCTGGGCGGATCATTTTTCACTTTTGCAGGTGGGTTTGAGGTTTCCTGTTGCATGGCAGTTCTAGCCCTTTTAGGAGTTGCATCTTACTCTGGAGACGATATAGTAAAAAATTTAGCTTTTGTGCTTTGAGTTTCCATGGAGTCAGGTTCCTGTGATATCAGGATTCTCCCCCCCCCTTATCTTTCTTATATACAGGTGAATGTAGGCCCAAGAGCCCCAGACCACATGTACAGGAGGCAGCAGGGAAACCAGAGGCCAAAGATCAGATTCAATCCTTCAGACAGGGTCTTCTGTTAGCAATGCTGCCGAAAGAAAAGAACTCTATCAGCTTCAGTCAGTCGCCACCATTGCTCCCTTGACCTTTGCCTTAACATACAGGGCAGGCCATGTCAAACCCATTTTTGATGAATAGCAAATCAAAAAAAAATCCCATCAGATCCCACCCACAAGGGGAGGAGACACAAACCTACGACTGGGCTATTAATAGGGAGGGATATCAGATTCATACACCCAAAAAGTGGAATATGCTCCCGTATAAAATGGAGGTATGGGGCAGGCAGGCAGAGCACCTAACTTGTTGAATCTTCAATGGATGGGAGTGGATAGGAGATGGCGATCAGGGATTACCTCAGTGTCACTGCCTCAAGAGAGGCACAGCAAATAATGCAAATAGTAGTTCATAATAAAGGGGTGGTTTAGTGAAGTGACTAATATTAAGGCTGCTGGCTAGGGCTTTAAGAATGCCTAGTATGAACCTATGAACCTATGAAAACAAGATGCGGAAGCATATACCTGGTAAGTTCCTTAGCACTGAAGAGATGTTATTAAGCAATGAATTAGCTTCTTTCCAAATGGAAATGTTTGATGTATTATAGAGAGTAGCAGAGCTACAGAGTTACACTGCTTATAGGATGGCGGCCATCTTGTTCTCTGGTTTTGACTTATTTTCGTTTACTGTGTACCAAAGGCAAATTAGTAATTTTTTTTACAAACACCAGATGCTTTAGTAGAATGTCTTTGCTCTCTGCTTGAATAAGGCAGTCGTCCAAGTAGGGATATATATGAATTCCTTTTTGTCTGCAAAATGCAATTACTGGTGCCAGGCATTTTGTGAAGACCCCGGGTGCAGTAGATAAGCCAAAGGGCAGTGCAGAAAATTGGTAATGCATTGAGCCAGCTATGAATCTGAGGTATCTTCTGCAAGATTGTCCGATTGGGACATGCAGGTATGCCTCCTTGAGGTCCAAAGTAACCAGCCAAGCCTTCTTGCCCAGCATGGGTAGAAGTTGCTGCAGTGTTAACATTTTGAATTTCGGAACATCCAGGAAAGTATTTAGGATTGACAGGTCCAGTATTGGTCTCCATGCTTTGTCCTTTCTGGATACCAGGAAAAGTCTTGAGTAAAATCCTTGTCCCTGTTCTTGCTGTGGTACTCTCTGAATAGCTCTCATGTCCATGAGAGCAGAAATTGTTTTTTGTGCCTCTGCCCATTGGTTTTGTGGCAGGTCTGGCATACCTTTTGATTTTGGAAGGGTGTAAAAGTGGAACCTGTAACCCTGAGAAACAATATTCAGTACCCATTTGTCCTGGGTGATCATGTGCCAATTTTGCGAGAAAAGTGCTAGCTTTCCCCCTAAGGGTGCTGCCAAAAGGTAAGTGCTTGGCATTTGTAGAGGGAAGTCATTGGGACTGCTTCCTATAAGGTTGTCATTTGTCTTCTCCTTTGGGGGCTGAAGCACCCCATTGTTTAGGTCGGTATGAGCCTTGGGGCCGAGATCTGCCTCTTGGGCGTCTATCTGCCTCTTTGCGGCCTGTAACACCGGAAAGGACCAATTTTTAGAAGGCCAGTTTCTGCTAAATCTAGGTGGCTGAACCTGTAAGAAATCCTTTACTGTCTGCATTGATTTTGCTTTATCCTCCATGTTCTATAACACCTCTTCTGCCTTAACACCAAACAAAGTATCATGCTGTAGTGGAGCATCCAATAATTTTACTTTAACATGATCAGGTAAACTGTTCTTTTAACCAAGCATGCCTTTGAATGACAGAGCCTGTAACTGCAGCTCTGCAAGAAGCCTCTAATGAATCAAAACCACATTGCAGAGTAAGCTTTCCCATTTGTTCAGCTGCATGCAATAAATCCTGCATTTCCTTATTGTCAGGACATTGAGTTTGTAAGCATTTTCTGTTTTAACAAAGACATTAAGTATTGTTGATATTTAAGCATGTGAAACGACAGTTTAAAGCCCTTACAGCTACAGTAGCAGAAGTGTAAACTTTTTCCCCCCCATCTATCCAGAGCTCTGGAATCCCTAACAGAGGAGACATGATTTCTTGCAGTGGAAGCCTTAACCCCTTTGGGACCATGAGAAATTGTTTCTGGGTCAGCAGCAGGGTTTTTATAAAGAAATTTACGAGTCTGGGACCCTGTAGTACCTGTCTGGCTTGACTGGTGCAGGGGATAAAGAATCAGGAGACAAACTGGATTCAGAGAAAAGATTAACAACAATATCAAGCACAGGGGGATTAGCCAGGGGCCTGTGCAGAGGCAATAAAAGTCTCTGAGCCTTTTCTTGGATTCTGAATAATCCTGGCTCTCCCAATGGAAATGCTCCCTAATGGTGTGCAAGATTTCCACAAAAGAGTAATCCTCAGGCGGAGAGGCTGAATGTATAGATTCTTCTGCATCAGAGTCCTCATAGGGAGGGAGAGAATATCCCTGATCTGAAGAGGAATCAGAGGAAATAGAAACCTGGTCAGAGGAGTCATAGTCAGTGTCTTGCCTAGGCCTTTTATCAGGAGGGCGATGGGAACCCCTGATCAAAGTAATTAGGTCCTCGGCCATTTTAAGCATCTGTTTCTTTGGCATGGATGACTGTCTAGGAGAATGCTGTACTTGTTTCCTTGTCTTTAATGGTGTTTTTGACTTTGCCTTGGCTGCTGTAGTGGAATTAATAGTAAGCTGTGAAGATCTGAAAACACCCTCAAAGCTGATGCCTGCTCAGCGGCTCCGGACCCATCCGAGGGAATAGTTTCCACAAACCCAATACCTTGAGTTTCCAGAAGCCTAGATGTCTCCACGTGGGAGTCGGATGCGGCCTGTGGCTCTGAGGTGGCAGGTGTCAGGGGCTGCAAAAGCACCTCACTGAGAACCGGCAAATGGCCTAGAAAAGGCTTTGACATCGGTTTTGGACCTCGGATGCCTGTCCTTTTCTTTGCGTTTTTCATGAATTCTGGTAGTCGGTTGTTTCGACAGCATTATGTAGTTAAATCTTCGGCCAAAGTAATGTAAATCAAAATCAAACAGACGCTTAATAGTGCGTTGGTTGAATCTAGCACAAAACAGACAACTAGCAACGTCGTGGTCAGGGCCTAGGCAAGGAATACAGTAAGAGTGAAAATCCTTATGAGGTATTTGCTTCCCACAAGAAATACAATTAACTTTTACCGACATCGGTCTGGAGCAAGAAAAAGTTTCCCCAACGGGGTACTTAGCTTTATTGAAGACTTCGGTTCTGAAATTCAATTTCGAAAATCTCGGGAGTCGGCCGACCGGCAATTGCGAACTGCTTTTGCTTCGCGAACCGCACGGCCAGAAAGACTGAAGAAAAAGGCGTCCACTGCATCTTTTATAACCTCTGGCGCACTGTCTGGGAAGAGGCGACAGCAACCGACGCCGGACCTATACTTTTTAATTCTGGCCGAATGCGGGTAGCCTGCCAGCAAGATAACCCAAGTGTAAGGACTGCAACAGTGAAACACGAACATATGCTTCTGCTTCGGGCACCACACGGCAAGAAAGACTGGTTAATGACGTCGGCTGCATGTTTTATACCTGACGTCACGGAAGAGACAGCAACAGACGCAAGACCCAAGACTGTTAATCAGGCCGACTGAGGGCTACCTGCAAGCAGATAACCCAAATGTAATGACTGCAACAGTGAAACACGAACATCATTCTGGCCCTCCTGCTGAGACAGCAGAGCAGGGGTCTGGGGCAGGTGCCACGAGGCCAGCAGTGTCACCAGTGTTGGCGTGGCCAGTCTGGTGCAAGGCATAAACTGATAAGTTTTTCCATGTGAAGGACAGGGCCATCCACTTTCCAAGCGTGCTTGTGGGGAGTCCTTCTGCAGAATTTGTCCAATTGCTAGTTCCGGGGGGAGGAAAATAGAGCTATGTCTGGGCTCCCCCATTGGCTTGTCAACATGTTGAAAATCCGTGGTTCCAGTCTCCACTTGTGTGGGTCCAAGTGATTTCTGCTTAGTCCGTCTACCAGTGTATTTAAATTTCCTGGCAGGAATTGAGCTTGTAGGTGCACTTGGTAGCTCAAGTCAGTGTTCCACAATGCCATGGCTAGTATGCAGAGGGGGTAGGAATGTGTAGCCCCCTACTTGTTTATGTACCACATAACCGTAGTGTTGTCCGTCTTTACCATTAGTTGTCCTGGAAGAAAGTCCTTGAAGGCTGTCAGAGCATTCTGTACAGCTAACATTTCTTTTTGATTGATGTGTAGGTGCATTTGATTTGGGTTCCATTTGCCCTGAATGCACTTCCCTGCCAGGTGAGCCCCCCATGCATAGTCTGATGCATCTGTAGTTAGGGTTTGGGCGGCACGGGGTAGCGTGAAAGGCAGTCCCTTTTTGGTGGCAGGCCTCTGCCCACCATAGGAACTCCAGGCATAGGCAAGGTATGACAGGAATCATTGTTTCCAGGCTGTGACAATGTTGACTCCATAGACTTTTTAAGTACCACTGAAGTTTCTTCATAAGAAGTCTTGCATATGGAATAAGAAGAATGCAGGAGGCCATGAACCCAAAGGCTTGCGGTATTTGTCTTGCAGATTGCAGGGTTTTTGTGGCCACTTGTTTGAAGTTAGCAAATGAATTTGCTTTTCTGGCGTGAGAAAGCCATCTGGGCAGTAGTATTCAAGCTTGCACCCAGGAATGTAATCAGTTGAGAGGGTACCAGTTGCGATTTCTTTTCGTTTATGGTGTACCCTAGACAAGTTGGAACCCTTTTTACAAACACCAGATGATTTAGAAGTATGGCCTGGTTTTCTGCCCGAATTAGACAATTGTCCAGGTATGGATATATTTGAATATTTCTTTGCCTGCAAAATGCAATTACTGGAGCCAGGCACTTTGCGAATACCCTGGGCGCAGTAGACAAGCTAAAGGGCAGTGCAAAGAACTGATAATGCAAGCAGCCTGCTTTGAAGCGTAGGTATCTTCTGCAAGATTCCCTGATTGGGACATGCAGGTAAGCTACTTTTAAATCTAGAGTTGCCAACCAGGCATCTTTGCCTAGCATAGGAAGTAACTGAAGAGTCAGCATCTTGAATTTTGGAATGTCCAGAAAGGTGTTTAGAGTAGACAGGTTCATAGTTCAGTACTAAGCTAACTGCCCTTGTGAGCCATTTTAAGCCTAGCCAATTATCCCTTGTGAGACTCAAACCTTGCATCTTGCGTTTGTAAGGCAAGCACCTTGGCCATTAAGCCACCCTCCCAGAATTGTAGGCCATGATTTGTCTTT
This sequence comes from Protopterus annectens, assembly GCF_019279795.1. Lineage (NCBI taxonomy): Eukaryota > Metazoa > Chordata > Ceratodontiformes > Protopteridae > Protopterus > Protopterus annectens. Next base: position 448,290,332 of record NC_056736.1, on the reverse strand, counting down.
TCTGGGTACCAAGAAAGGCATGGAATAGAAAAGTAAAGTTGTGTACACTTACCATAAATGTAGATGTTCGAGTGTATTCACTGTTGCAGTCATTACATTTGGGTAATCTGCTGGCAGGTTGCCGGCCTGATTAACAGTGTCTTGGGTCCTACGTCAGTTGCTGTCCCTTCTTCCATGACGTCAGGTCATCAGGGGTATAAAACATGCAGCCAATGCCATTACATCAGTTTTTCTTGCCCCAGATGTCAGGTGCCCCCCAAATGGGGAGCATTTTATATATATATCTATCTATATATATCTATATATATCTATCTATATATATCTATCTATATATATCTATCTATCTATCTATATCTATCTATCTATATCTATCTATCTATATCTATATCTATATCTATCTATATCTATATCTATATCTATCTATATATATATCTATATCTATCTATCTATATATATATCTATATCTATCTATCTATATATATATATATATATATATATATATATATATATATATATATATACACATACACACACACATATATATGTATATATAACAAAGCACAAAAAATATACTTCCAAACAAAAGCAAATACACCAAAAAGGCTTTTAAGCATAGTAAAAGAAAGGAGAGGTATAGTAAGAGAAAAACAGTTGGCTGGAGGGTGGGTAACCAGGACTGCAACAGTGAATACACTCGAACATCTACATTTATGGTAAGTGTACACAACTGTACTATGTTCTTCGTGTTTCACTGTTGCAGTCATTACATTTGGGTAGAACCCCAAAGCTATGGTTGGGAGGATGGATTTATACAGCATTAGGAGCAGCACTGGCAAAGCCAGCTCAGGATTTAGAGAAGAGTGGTAAATGGTAATGTTTGGTGAACGTATGAACTGAGCTCCAGGTAGCAGCTTCAAGAATGTCTCTGGTAGGAACCCCTCTGAAAAAGGCTGCTGAATTAGATACAGCCCTGGCGGGATGAGATCTGATCCCCTTGGGATTAGGTTTACCATGGTGCATATAGCAAAAACAAATACAATGACTTATCCATTTGGAAATGGTCTGCTTTGAAATAGCCTTTCCCTATGCAGCAAATGCCACCAACAGTTCAGATTTTGAGAGATTTTGTCCTGTTTAAGTAGAATCCGAATTGTCTGTGTACATCCAATGAATGCAGAATCCGCTCACCCTTGTTCTGTGGATTGGGAAAGAAAGTTGGCAGATGAATGGTCTGATTAAGAGCCGCACTGGATAATACCGTAGGCATAAAAGATGGACTGGTCCTGACAGCCACTCTGTCCGGATGAAAAATAATGAAAGGCTCCACTGCCATAAGAGCCTGTAATTCTGAAATCCTTCTAGTTGAAGTGACTGCTAAAAGGAAAGCTGTTTTCCAAGAGAGAAACTTTAGTTCTGCAATAGTGGCTGGCTCAAATGGAGGGAGAGTGAGTTTTCCAAAAAAAAACTTAGAGGTCCCATGCAGGAGCTGGTGCTCTCCTGGGAGGTCTTAAATTTTTGGCCCCTCTGAGATGCTGCTTTAGCAGAGGATGAGAGAAGAGGGGAGGTTCTGTGTTGTAATGAGCTGAAATGGCAGAAGCATGGATTTTTATGGAAGAAAAAGATAGGCCCTTGTGAAGCATCTCAGTCAAGTATTGCAGAATCTGAGGAATATTGGGCATTGCTGTGCTTATTCCTTGTGATTGGTTCCAGGCACAAAATCTTTTTCATTTGTCAGTAAAAGATTTTCTAGTACTAGGCCTTCTAGCCTCCAAAAGGACATCCATCACAGGTTTGCTGAGAGATGTCAAAGATGAAATTAGTTGATTAGCCTCGCTGCAAGATTCAAAGTTTGGAGCAGAGTGTGCAGAATTTCGTAGTTCTGCTGAGACAGTAGGTAAGGTGTCTGAGGCAGGTGCCACAGAGGAAGGTGTGACATTGCGCAGGAGTGGTTACCAGTGTTGGCGAGGCCAGTCTGGAGCAATCAGAATCATTTTTGGTTTGTCCAGTCTGACTTAGTAGGACTTTGGAGAGCAGAGGTAGAGGGGGAAAAGCATAGACTGATAGGTTTTTCCAGCTGAATGATAGAGCATCCACTTGCCAAGCTTTTTTGTGATGAACTCTTGTGCAGAATTTGTCCAACTGATGGTTCTGGGTTGACACAAAGATCTATGTCTGGGCTCCCCCATTTGTGTCTCAACATGTTGAAAATGTGTGGTTCCAGTTTCTATTCGTGTGGGTCCATAAGATTTCTGCTTAGTCTGCCAAAGTATTTAGCCTTCCTGGCAGGAATTGAGCTTGCAGATGTATCTGATAAGTCAAGGCCATGTTCCACAATGCCATGGCTAGTCTGCAAAAGTGGTAGGAATGTGTACCCCCCTGCTTCTTTATGTACCACATAACTGTGGTATTGTCTATCATTAGTTGCCCTGGATGAAGGTAATCCTTGAAGGCTGTCAGAGCATTCTGTACAGCTAGCATCTCTTTCTGATTGATATGTAGGTGCATTTGATTTGGGCTCCATTTGCCCTGAATGCACTTTCCTGCCAGATGAGCCCCCCCAAGCAATGTCTGATGCATCTGTAGTTAGGGTTTGAGCGGCAGGGAGTGGAGTGAATGACAGTCCCTTGTTTTGGTGGCAGGCTTCTGCCCAAAATAGGAACTCTAGTTGCAGGCAAGGTATAATAGGAATCATTGTTTCCATGCTGTGACAATGTTGACTCCATAAACTTTTTAAGTACCATTGAAGTTCCCTCGTATGCAGTCTTGCATATGGAATTAAAATAATGCAGGAGGGTCATGAACCACAAGGCCTGCAGAATTTGCCTTGCAGATAGCAGGGTTTTTGCGGCCACCTGATTGAAGTCACCAACTGAATTTGCTTTTCTGGCGTAAGGTAAGTCATCTGGGCAGTTGTAGTCAAGCTTGCACCCAGGAATGTAATTTTTTGAGAGGGTACCAGTTGTGATTTCTTTTCATTTATGGTGTACCCTAGACAAGTCATAACCCTTTTTATAAATGCAAGATGCTTTACAAGAGTGTACTTGTTTTCTGCCTGAATTAGACAATCGTCCAGGTATGGATATATTTGAATATTTCTTTGCCTGCAAAATGCAATTACTGGAGCCAGGCACTTTGTGAAGACCCTGGGCGCAGTAGATAAGCTAAAGGGTAGTGCAGATAAGTGGCAATGCAAGTAACCTGCTTTGAAGCGGAGGTATTTTCTGCAAAGTTCCCTGATTGGGATATGCAGGTAAGCCTCAAGTCTAGAGTTACCAACCAGTCATCTTTGCCTAGCACAGGTAGTAACTGCTGACGAGTCAGCATCTTGAATTTTGGAATGTCCAGAAATGTATTTAGAGTGGATAAGTCCGAATTGGACGCCATGATTTGTCTTTTCAGGGTACCAGGAAAAATCTTGAATATTAACCTTGTCCCTTTTTCTCTTCTGGTACTGGTTGAATAGCCCCCATATTCATGAGGGACAGAACTTGTTTTTGGGCCTCTGCCCACTGACTTGGGGGCAGATCTGGCCATCCGTTTGGGAATGGCAATGTGTGACAATGAAATCTGTATCCCTGGGATACTGTATTTAAAACCCATTTGTCCTGGGTAATCAGCTGCCAGTTGCATGCATGAAGTGCCAGTCCCCCCCCCCCCAAAAAAAGGGGCAGCTAAAAGATAAGTGCTTGGTGATTGTAGAGGAAAGTCATTGAGACTGTTTACCATAGGGAGGTGCCTTGTTGCTTCCAGATTTGGAGGTGGAGGCACCTCATTGTTTTGTTCTAAAAGTTCCTTGCGACTGAAACCTGGAGCCTTTGGAATGTCTGGATTTGACTTGAGCGGCTCTCGAGGGGAACTGGAAAGGACCAGTTCTTCGTTGGCCAGTGCCTACTAAATCAGGGAGGGCTGCACTTGTAAGAAATCTTTCACACTTTGCATAGATTTAGCTTTATCTTCCATATTTTTTAAAACTTCTTCAGCCTTATTACCAAAGAGACGGTCCTGTTGTAAAGGAGCATCTAACAATTTTGCTTTAACACGGTCAGGCAAATTTTGCTCTGAGCCAAGCATGCCTTCTTAGCACAGATCCAGTTACAGCAGCCGTGCAAGAGGCCTCCAAGGAATCAAAACCACATTGCAAAGTATGTTTTTCAACTTGTTCAGCTGAATGTAATAAATCCTGCAAATCTTTATTTTCCACACAGTCAGAGATTAACATTTTCTGTTTAAGTAGTCCCATGACATGCTGTTGATATTTAAGCATATGAAATTGACAGTTTAAAGCCCTGATTACCGAAGTTGCAGACCTGTAAACCTTCTTACCCCATCTATCCAGCGCTCTGGAATCTCTATCAGAAGGGGTAGGATTTTTAGCAGTAGAGGCCTTAAAGCCCTTGGGACCCTGAGAAATGGTTTCAGGATCAGCAGTAGGGTTTTTGTAAAGGAATTTGTGGGAGTCAGGAACCCTGTAGTATCTGTCTGGCTTACTAGGAGCCGGAGGCAGAGAATCAGGAGTCATACTAGATTCTGAAAAAACATAATCAACAATGTCTAAAACAGGAGGTATAGCCAAAGGTCTATGCTGAGGAAGAAGAAAATCCCCAAGTCTCTTTTTAGAGTCAGAGAAATCCTGACTTTCCCAATGGAAATGTTCCCTTAAGGAATGTAAAAGTTTCCCCAAAAGAGAAATCCTCAGGAGAAGCAGAAGGGATGGAATCTTCTGCATCAGAGTCCTCATAAGTAGGTATAGATAAATCCTGTTCAGTAGAAGAATCAGAAGAAATAGAATCCTGATCTGAAGATTCATAGTCAGTGCCTTGCCTAGGCCTCTTAGCAGGAGGGGGTTGGCTACCCCTGATGAAGGTAATTAAATCTTCAGCCATTTTGATCATTTGTTTTTTAGGCATTGGGGCCTGCAGACATGGCCCAAGCATATTTTTTTGAGACATAGTAGCAGATTTTGGCCTTAGTTTTAAAGATGGCATCAGTTTAATATACAAATCTTTAGGCCTGAACACCCCCTCAGAAACGGGTGCCTGCAAAGCGGCTCCGGACCCATCTAAGGTAGAGACATCCGCGGGTTCAATACTTAAAGCATCTCACAGCATACTGGACTCCGAATGGGTCTCTGTAGAGGCCTGCGAATCAAAAGTAGCTGGTATCAGGGGCTGCCAAAGAGCCTGAGTACCGGTGAACTAGCGACTGGCTTGGGAGAAGCATAGTCAGTTTTGGACCATGATGGTCTGTATCTTTTGCTTTGCGTTTTTTTTTGGTATTCAAGTAGTCGGATTGCTAACCATTGTCATTTCTGGATAGTTAAATCGTGATCCAAAATATTTAGAAGCAAAAATATACAGACGTTTAATAGTGCGTTGATTAAATCTAGCACAGAACTGACAGCAAGGTACGTTATGATCAGGGCCTAGGCAAGGAATAAAGTACAAATGAAAATCCTTATGAGGTACTTGCTTCCTACAAGTAACGCAATTATTAACTTTTACGGACATCGGTAAGGAGCAAGAAAAAGTTTCCCCAATGGTGTACTTCGCTTTTAGTTGAAGACTTTGGTTCTGAAACTCGAAAACAAAAATTTCAGGGGTCGGCCAACCGGCTCTAACGAACTGTTTCTGCTTCAGGCACCGCGTGGCAAGAAAGACTGATGTAATGGCGTCGGCTGCATGTTTTATACCACTGACAACCTGACATCATGGAAGAAGTGACAGCATCCGACGCAGGACCCAAGACTTTGCTAATCAGGCCGACTGAGGGCAACCTGCCACCAGATTACCCAAATGTAATGACTGCAACAGTTAAACAAGAACATCCTTGTCCCTTTTCCTCTTCTGGTACCGGTTGAATAGCCCCCATGTTTAAGAGGGAAAGTACTTGTTTCTGAGCCTCTGGCCACTGATTTGGGGACAGGTCTGGCCATCCATCTGGTGTTGGCAACATGTGGAAATAAAATCTGTATCCGTAGGACATTACATTTAAAACCCATTTGTCCTGGGTTATGAGTTCCCAGTTTTTTTGCATGAAAAGCAATCTTTCTACCAAAGGGGCAGCTAAAAGGTAAGTGCTTGGTAATTTTAAAGGAAAGTCAGAGACTGTTTAGCACAGGGGGGTGTCTTGTTATTTCCAGATTTGGAAGTGGAGGCACCCCATTGCTTAGGTCTGAGAGACCCCTGGGACTGAAACCTGGTGCTTTTGGAAGCCCCCCATTGCTTAGGACTGAGAGACCCCTGGGACTGAAACTTGGTGGTTTTGGAGGCCCCCCACTGCTTAGGTCTGAGACACCCCTGGGACTGAAACTTGGTGCTTTTGGTGTGTCTGGATTTGGCTTGAGAGGATCTAGAAGGAGCTGGAAAGGACCAATTCTTGGTAGGCCAGTGCCTACTAAATCTTTGAGGTTGCACGTGTAAGAAATCTTTTACAGTTTGCATAGATTTAGCTTCATCTCCCATCTTTTGTAAAACTTCTTCAGCCTTATTGCCAAACAGGCAGTCCTGATTTAAAGGAGCATGCAACAACTTTGCTTTAACATAATCAGGCAGAGATTGCTCCTGAAGCCAAGCATGCCTTCTAAGCGCAGACCCAGTAACAGCAGCCTCTAAAGAATCAAAACCACATTGCAAAGTATGTTTTCCAACTTAAGCAGAATGCAATAAATCCTGTAAATCTTTATTTTTCCACACAGTCAGAAATCATCATTTTCTGTTTAAGCAGTCCAGTAATATGATGTTGATATTTTGACATATGAAATTGGCAGTTTAAAGCCCTGATAGCCAAGGTTGCAGAATTATAAACCTTTTTTACCCCATCTATCCAGCACCCTGGAGTCTATCAGAAGAGGTAGGATTTTTTGCAGTAGAGGCCTTAATGCCCTTAGGCCCTTGAGAAATGGTTTCAGGATCTGCAACAGGATTTTTGAAAAGGAACTTGTGGGACTCAGGATCCCTGTAGTATGTGTCAGGTTTACAAGGAGCTGCAGGCAGGGAATCAGGGGCCATACTGGATTCCGAAACTACATCAACAATGTCTAGTATAGCCAAAGGTCTATGCTGAGGTAAAAAGAAAATCCCTAAGCCTCTTTTTTGAATCAGAGAATTCCTGACCTTCCCAGTGGAAATGCACCCTTAAGGTATGTAAAGTTTCACCAAAAGAGAAATCCTCAAATCCTCTGCATCAGAATCCTCATAAGTAGGTATGGACAAATCCAGGTCATTAGAAGAGTCAGAAGAATCAGAATCCTGATTAGAAGATTGATAGTCAAGCTCAGGCCTAGGCCTCTTAGAAAGTGGGGGGGGTTGACTACCCCTGATTAATTAGATCTTAAGCAATTTTGATCTTTTTTTTTTTTTAGGCATAGGGGCCTGAAAGTACAGTTTTGTACCTACCATAAATGTAGACGTTCGAGTGCTAATACAGCTGAAGTCATAACAGATGGGTTCTCCTGCCGTCAGGCGGTTCCTCGGTCGGCCGAATTCCAAAGTCTAGGTCCGGCGTCGGTTGTCGTCGCTTCTTCCCTGACAAATCAAAGCAG